>NC_049990.1:10235634-10314602 GCF_000003815.2 Branchiostoma floridae
TCCTTCCGAGAAGTGAGAAAGACTTGAGACAAGGAACTGGTTTCGGCAGCAATATGGTAAATTAGATTTCTTAGAGAAAGGTACTAAACCGGTGACTTTCGTGAAAGCATGAAAGGGGTGAGATTATAACCAAATTTTATGTAAGTGTAAGGATGGAACGAAAAGTTCGCTGTTCGGTAATATTACGCCGGTGTGCGTCACAGCAAGGACGTTATATGAACGTTCATATAACGTCCATGGTCACAGATAAGAACTATACATTGTACCAGAAAATTGTTTGTGTATAGAAAATGTAAAATATTGGATGATTGTGTCTCCCTACCATGTTGAGGAGATGCCTGGGTAACCTCGGTGATTATCTATAGGTAAGATTGAGCCAGCGGTCACCACGGAGGATGGTACATAGAGACTAGTTGGGAGCACACATCATTTGAATACAAAACTCTTTCTGATACGTTGTTTGCAACTGTTCGCATAATGCAAATATAAAGCGCCTCCCAGTGGAGGAGGCAAGAACTGCCTTGACTGGTGAGAGTTGCAGATGACCTATCTACTACTACCGGTAGCAGACTTTCAACTCGTTGCCATCCATGTCTAATGAAGTCTTGAGTTGAAAACACTGACAGGGCTCCGTTTATGAGAGATACAATGATACTACAACTCTGAAGTGCTGGTGCTTTTGTAAGATGTTTGCTAAGAAAAGGAAGAAACTATTTCATAAGGGACCAATCAAAAATATGGTGGAGGGAGGTGAAATGGTGATTTGTACTGGAAGAAACATATGAATCAACAACAGTCTGTGTTTTTTGAAATGTACAATTTATTGGGTACTTCTCACCTTCTATTGCCTAGGTAGCATACATAAATTACAAAATATAAAGTTAGTTACAGGAGGTCATGGAATGTTTATATTTTTAGCTTTTATATCAAATAAATTCACATCTATCAAACTATACATTACATTTATACTATATAAAGAGCAACAATATCATTACATTAATGAAAATTTGCTATGCCAATTCTTTGCCATGATTTTCAAAATAAATCCATTGAGAATAAAAGACTGCATGTTACAAATTACTTACAATCCTTACCACATACAAGTAGTTTGCTTTGTAAATATGTGCAGCAAATTATTCACTCTTACCAAATATAACATGCTCTTAAATACTGTCAGTTATAACTATGATCCCTTTTATTATGTTAAAATCTGAAGTCAAATAAGAGACTCATTGAACATCTCCAAATGTGATGGTTTAGTGTTAAAAAGCCCAATGAATATAATCTACACTAATTACTTGAACTTATAGTCCAGAATTAGACATACCAGTGACCATCTACATCATGTATCCTTTCTTTTCCATTTCTTTTCCTTCAATGATTCTTCCTGTGATATACTTACAAGTTGACTACAGAAGAATAATTTGTACGTATATTGCAATCAGTGCATCTATCCTTATTTGTGGAGAAGTTTGGATTTTATCTCTGCTTCCTTCTTCTTTCTCCAGTCACAGAGATCAGCATATGGACACTTCCCACACTTCCAAGCCTCTTCTATCTGTACTCCTTCCACCTCGCGATCACCTGTAGTAAAAGGATAGGTATCAATAAAAATTATGTAGACATTTGTAGCATGCATTGAGATGGGACAGAAAAGCAACAAAACCACAATGTCTTTTTGAGGAAAGAGAACATGTATATCATGACTAGCCTTTCCAAAAATCAAAGTAGTGGCCTAGCTCTCTCCTTAGCATCTTGTCATCATACTCCACTGGTTTTGTCATGAACGAATCTTCATCATCCTGGCAGCGATATTCAATCTTCAAGCCATCAATACAGGGCACATCTGAGTGTGCCATTAACAGCAGTGCCATGTCCAACAGCTCTCCAAAAGTGGTGCAGGCAATCCCCACGTTCTTCCCATATTCAACAATCTCCTCTCCCAGCGGTTTGTCAGGGTTTCTCCTCAGGTGTTTCAGGATGCTTTCCTTCTTCAGTTTACCGAGAACCATGTCATCGAAGAGCCTCTTGTACAGACACACCTGTAGGCTCTCTTTCCTTTGCTGTGATTTGGAAGGTACTGACTTGGTTCCACGAGTTTTGAAGTCTAGGAGTTCAAACTGTCCCTGATCCGAGTACCGCAGCTCATCAATGACACCGACGATGAAAACGCCCATGTCAAACGGTTCCCCAAACACATGGATTTCCCGTACACATTTCTGACCTCTCTGCAACATTGTCACTTGTGCGATCATGTTTAAGAGCTTCACAGCCCAAGAGTCTTCTGCACTTGATACTTTAATAGGGACTATATCATGCACTTCCAACTCCCTTTCCCTGTGCATAGTGGCTCCCTTCTTCATCTGGGCAGACTCTACCACTTCGACATCTCCAGGGGGTGCATAGCCATAAACCATCTGTTGTTCACACCAGCTTTGTGAGCAAATATCTGTGACGCACAAGTAGCCCCACCTATACAGATGAAGTGGTGTCGTTCGTCTCTTCTTTGTTGGATTACTTTCGTCATCCTTTGTGCTTGATGATTCTGAACTTGGTTCATGTTGAAGACCATTTGCAACCTGGAGAAGGTCACTGTCGGTTAAAGATGCTTGACTTTCTTCAGAGGAAGGATCTGATTTCTTGGTTGCGTCTTGAGACTTGTCGGTGGTTGTGGACGTTGAACAACTACCTTGCGATGGCGGCGTCAGAGCCGCTTCAAGTAAGTCTTCATCTGTTAGTGATTCAGAGAATGGCGGCGCTGGCGAACGGGCACGTTTGGAACCTTCATCTCCAGTTTTCTGGGCCCCGTTAGCTCCCGTTGATACCTGAGAGCCGTGGTTCTGTCTTTCGAGGGGCGGGCACGTCGCTGACGAATGGCAAGTGCAGGTGGGTTGACTAGACTGGTTTGATTTTGGCGGGCTTGTTCTTGCTGCTGCGGAACTGTCTGCAGTTCCCGAAGCGTTTCTCACACTTCCGTCCTGATGGTTGCTACTTTGAACATGTAGCGCACCTCTCTCAGCTCTAAGAAGCTCCTCGTCGCTAATATAAGAATCTGGCGATGTCCAGTCGTCCGTATTTTGCCCAGAATCTGCAATGTTTTGGTTCTCTGGCCAGTTTTCTATGTTCTTTGCTGCCATCTTGGATGGTTCTATGTTTGCCGGGTATTAGGTAATGGATAAGTCAAAGTTATTGCATTCTTTCCCTCGTAACATATCAAATAAAATCAATATACATATATACTATATCTATTTCTATTATTAAATCTATTGAAAATCCACAATATATCCAGAATACATATATATTAACGGTTTCAATTTCAACCTTTACCCCTTCTTCTTAGAGGTACATTCCAGTTTTTGTAATTGACACTTTTTCCCAGGATGCCCTACGCCCAAATTTCTTTGCAAATGGCGGACGAGGTTCAAGTTTGATAGCGGGAGGTCCGCGAGTTTTGTCTCCTTTCTCTTTGTTTTAACACCCATTTATTTGTACAAGCCACGGGCGAGAAGCGCCGCGATGACCGAGAAGAGGAGTTTCGCGAAGGGACTGAGTAAGGAGAGGGCGTCCGAAGTACGGGACACCGTTTCCAAAGCAGTGAGGGAGAGCATAGTCGGGGCCACTGTGGTATGTAACGCCTCGATGTGTTGTAGCTTTAGGAATGTTCACTATTTCATCTGTCATATTTAACCCCGCCATGCCGCTTCTCCCCCATCAAAATCCACTTTACTATATGGTTATGAATTTGCGGGGGTTGAAAGAAGCACCTGGTAAATTTACGACTGGGAAAACTGGCCATAACAAGGTGAAGTGACGGTCAGGTCTTGATGATAGGTGGTCAGTTGACTTGACTCGGATCGAAAACATCCTGCAAGCTAGTTTAGAAAATCACAAACACCTGCTTTGAAGCGGCATCTTTTTATGATCACAGGGACGTTTCTCCTCATCAGTTATAGCGTGCATAAGAGGATTACGCCGGGAGGTATATATCTCGTTAATCACATGTGTTATGAAGATAGTGGAATGACGAATGTTGGGTCGTAAGATTCTTGATAGGATCTCGGCGCAGGAAGGGAAAGAGGGTTGGGCTACTTCCGGGTTTTGTATGATTAAGTATCGGAACTACACTAAGCACGTTTCCTGCAAAAAAATCCCCCAGTTTTTAATGAAACCAGCCATTGTGATTGTACAAAACAGTTACACTAACCAGTATCAGGTGTGTGGTGGTCTTAATTGTTTAATAGCTTAATAGCTTTTAAGTTTTTAGGACACACCCACTCTTGACTTTATATATAGAATCTAGGGCTTGTTAAGTACACTACATGTGGAACTGGTAGGGAGAATTCGGCCCTATAATTCTGTAATAACTGTAACCCACTGACGGTTATCCTGTGCAAATAGTACAGAAACTATGGTAATGTGTAATTAAGTAGTTGCCTGCCTGGGTCATACTTTTCCTTATCACATCACATAGCGAGGTTGTTGTGAATTTTTATTGACATGATAAGCTGCCAGGGATAAACATTTTCAGTAAGCTTACCAGCAGTTTATAGTGTTGCCAATTTTACGAGTGCACGTTTGTCAGCGATTAAATCTCATTTTTGCAGATGCTAGGGAGAACTGTTCTTTGCTTATAGTACCAGTAGTATATATGTAAACTACTTTTCCTATCAGGGTTTGAAATGGTAAATATGAAGATTGTTTAATTAGAATTCCTGTTGATGTACTGAATCTTTCAGTATCACTGCACTGTAATTATGTAAACAGTAACTGAAAGGTTCATTATGAGTCAGAGATACACAAACCAGTGATACAGTAATATGAATAATACATGCTGTATGATTTATTACCTAGTTTGCAACAACCCCTTGAGTGTCCCCAGTACTGCAGTAGATCTGATGTGCCGTGTGAAATTGATTATTTGGTTCTTGTAGAGTATCTTGCCATGATGTAGCAAGTATTTGTTTCTAGAAAATCAAACAATTTCTAATAAATCACTACATGTAGTTTCAAAAAATGAAAATAGGAAACAATATTACAATATTAATAGCAAGAAAGCATATTCTTGTACATATAACTTCAGTTGTAAAATTTGTATTCTGGTCAATAGATAAAAATCCCAATGAAAGTATGTGCTGTAAAGAAATAGTGAATGTCCAGTTTACATTACAGTAAAGGCCCTTTCTTCTCCAATAGCTTTATCATGCTCTGAAGGCTGCACTGTCATCAAAATAAATTACGTCACTCACTCACAACTCCATTGTTTTGGTTGTCGAGTAAGAATTATGTTTCTCTAAAGTTCCCATGGAGAGAAAGGCATCCCCAGAGACTAACAAATAAAGCAGGACTGCCCTGCTTGTATGTAACAGTCACAGCAGGTGGGCAGCTTTGGACAAGTGCACAGCTCAAGTTATTGACACAAGAGCAATATCTGGCAGGCTGCATATGGTATTACCATTTATTGCAGAGTGAGCGTGTATAGACCGCTGATAGGAAAGACCATGGGACATTCAATAGTGAGGAATACTGGCACACAATTCGCTAGTGTTTGTGTAGGGTGGGATTCGATCCTGCAGAAATGTAGTGGTTATGAATGAAGTTACTGTACTGTATAATTTGAGTCCTTGTATCATATTTCAGCCTGGGTGCTTTTGGTAAGACCATGTGGCTTGAAATGTAGCACACTTTTGATAATATGTGGATATTCATATACATGAAAAGTGTGAGTGTAAAATTAGATCTTGTTTGGTTTGTAGATAAATAATGAAGAAAGGAGATCTTTCTAAATGATATTTAAGAAAAGGATTTATCAGTGGATCTGTATTATATCTTTATTTAAAGTGGCACTAAATGTTTTATCGTGCAATGTTGGATATAATTTATGTTGTTATTACTAGTATTCGTATTTGTCAGCAAAGAAGAAAGTTGGAAAACTTAATCAGTTTATGGAAGACATATGGTATGTATTTCTACTAGGAAAACACTGCAGAATGTACATGTATATGTATACTCAAAGTCAAATACTTTGAAGCACCACAAAAGCGCATATGGTAAAAATCTCTACAGTGCCTATAGCAAGACAGACGGAACACAATCTCCTTGACGTTCAGAACCACAGCTGTTATTTCTCCCCCCATCCTCTACCATTGCACCAGTTTTATTGAAGAAGTCAGCAGCAAGCCCTGTTCAGTTTCAATGTTACATGAAATGTCAGCGTGGCATCCAACAGTTGTCTATTAGGAGGCAAGTGCATGCACTGTGGCCCTGCCTGTTGACATTACACATGGTAGTGTCACTAGTGTCAGGGGGCTGGCTTGAGTTGACATCACGCCCTATGGTAGCTGTATCTTCTTAATGTACATGTACATTGTATATGTTATGGATTAAAGAATATGTGAAGGATTTGGGATTTCTTTGCTGTTGTTATTTGCATCATTGTATGAAGTGCCACACCAGAAAAATATTGATCCTGAAGAAGGCGACAGTGGTCGTTGAAAATTTGATCCGTGTATACTTTTGTGTTGGAAGAAAGTTTAGCTTTGTACTATGATGACTACCAACACAGATGAGCTTCCATGATTATTTCAGACAAATAAAATAACAGGCAAAAATGTAGTTTAACACTAGCTGACATGTATCTTTGTTTTGTATCCCTTTGAATAGATAGGCTGCCCCACATACTTTACCTGTCTTCCATTTTGTATAATTTACTGCCTGCATAAAACCTCCAAGGTAGACATGTAGGATGCCTAATGATGCATAAAGTCATTAAGACCCCCTATAGAACATGACTTGTCCTGATGGAATATAACAATGTGTTACATGGACACGGCAACCACTTCGTCAACAATGCAACTTGTTTCTGTTTGCTTTGTAGAGTCTCTGTTAATTCTTGTGCAAATATTGTTAGTGTTTGTTAGTTCAAACAGGTGGAAAGAGAACTGAGTTACTGTAGTATACATACTATGAACAACATGAAGAATGAAGATTATGTGGAGCATGAAAATAAGTACCTTGTGAAATATGAATTTTGAGCAATTCTAAAACAAAGAAATCTTAAATTGTTAAGAATGAGACCTTAACCACCACAATGAGCTTAATAGAAATTTTGTTTGTAACTTCTGTGAACTTGTTTCATATCCTCATTTGGAAAACCGCCCAGAAAAGTTGCCAGATTTGCCAGATTTTGACTTTCATCTCCAAGCAAACAACCAATCAGAAAGGCCATCATCTCTTAACAAGGTTTTCAATAAACAATGTATTTGACCTTTTCCAACAAGACCTTGTTTCATGTCCTTATTTGGAAATTTGCCCAGAAAAAAATGCTGACATTTGCAGGAAACTAGGAGAAAGGACAACGGTTGAGATTTCCCAATCAGCGAAGGTCTCACTGGGACCAGGTGCACTTACTCTCGCTTAAAACCCCCTAAGTAGTAAATGGGCCCTTTCTTTATCGGTACCTTAAGGGAAAATAGTGAAACTGTAAAATTCAGATAAAAAGGCTACAGCGAGGTAATATCTAATTGAATGACGCACATACATAACCAATCATAACAGCAATATGCATTTACCTCAGGTATGTACATCACAAGTATTACTATTAGAAGATTAAAGCCACAAGCTGAAAATATGGTTTGTATCATGCATACAGAAATATTTTTGTACCTTTGAAAAATCATATTTGCTCAAATACTTAAAGCAACCAACAATGTGCTGTGAGATCCTATGCTAAAAATTAAATATGCTAAAAAAAGTATTTGGCTATACTATTGGGTAAGAGATATCCTGGTTCTTGTTTTTGCCATAATACTGTAGGGGGTTAATTTATTTAGCTCAGACACAGTATCTAGCTAGTAGATCTAGACATAACATGTTTAATGCACACTCACTCTTTGTTGTAATCTTTAGCCATGCTAAAGACCAGGTTGTTATCAAAACAAGGTGTGTCCAAGGGCATCTAAAGATACACATCTCAGAAGGACCTTAAAAACACTGCTTTTCAATGCATTCTTTTTTCGTCATACTCTATTTAACTTTTGAACATGTTTTCAGTGCAAGAGAATGAATATGCCATGACTTAATGATAGAGTATTAAATCACAATCAGCTAAAGGTTAGTGTCTGTTGTACAAGTAATATGCACACTACGATGCAGGGCTCGAAATATTTTTTCTATTACCTGTAATGTTGCAAATTGTCATAAATATTCAGCAAATATTTGAGTCTTACCTTACTACTACTACTTACTACAAAATAAGCATTATAACTTTGTTAATTACAATAATCATTCATGATGCCAAGCTGGAAATATTTCACCTAGCAAAATTATCAGTTGCCTATGACCAGGCGTTCATACCAGAATGTTCATTCACGAATCAGGACTCACACAGGCGCAGGACTAATTCACGAATCTTGGCATGAATGGTCAGAATCCAACGCTCTGGGGTCGATCCTGTTCCGCTGATCCACCTCGGACCCAGCAGATCCAATTTGGATTAATCTGGTGCCTGGGTGAATCCAAATTCGTGAATCTTGGCTGAAATAGGATCTATATTTCCCTTGGAATCTTTTTACATCTGCAAAATGTAGATGATGTTTCGAGCCCTGCTAGTGCTATGCATGTTTTTTTTTTTTTTTTTATTTTTTTTAAACATTTTATTCATAAATCAAAATAAATAAGTTACAAAAACAGTGAACCATCCATCCACAAGTATGAAATAATAAAAATAATACAACCAATAAGTAAGAAATAATATAGTAACTTCAAGAGCATAACGTTCCCCATTTGCCCCGGTGTTTCAGCAGTTTTTCCCTCCTTGTTGCAATAGAATATTCAACTTTGTGGAAGAAATTAATATAATTTAGAAAAGAATGAAAGTTAACATGATTGGCCTTTCTACTTTTATAGATACACATTTTGGCAAGTACAATAACAAGATTGCCTATTTTGGGGGCGTCTGAATGCAAATTACCAAAAATAACATTAAAAGCATTGAGGTGAAGTTTTAACCCTGTCTTCTGTTGAAACCAATTTTGAATGTTTTGCCAAAAGGAAACTAAATTAGGACAATCCCAAAAGACATGTTGGTACGTTTCTTCTTCTGCGTGGCAAAAGGAACATAGTGGACTGTCTATACATTTCCAAATGTACAATAACCTATTTGTTGGTAAGAATTTATGTACAATTCTATATTGGAAAAATCTTGTGGTTGGGTCTATTGTGCAGTGGATAATGGAAGTATAGACTTGTCTCCAGGGGATTGGGGTGTCAAAGAGGTACAGCCATGACAACTGAACATTATGTGACACATCTATCAACTTGTAAGACATTAAAAAGAACTTATACATACTTTTGTTAATCTTAATATTCTTAAGCCATGTACTATCATATTGATCTGGAATACAAGTAAAAGGATGAGGTGACTCAAGCAAACTAGCCTTCCATTTTGAAGGAATTGCAGTGTAGAGCTGCAAGTACTGGAGGGGGCTACAAACATTACTATATTTCATACAGAATTGATTATATGACATTAAGGAACAATCTGAATTTAAAACATCATTTATAAGCAAAATACCTCTATTCAAAAATGAACTTAAAAAGAAAGGTTTCCCTCCAATAACAATATTAGAATTCATACACAGTAATTGTTGCCTGACTTCAGCTGGAGTTGTGGGGGTCTTGTGCTGATATTGGTACCATGCATTTGCAATATCAGATAGAAATGGGTTTAGCTTGAAATACTGTAAGCTATTCAACTGCAAGAAAGGTAATAGTTCAAATCCAACAGAAAGATATAAACCTAATGACCAGGAGGTGAACCAATCAGGGTTAAAATATAATTTTGGCATCCATGACGCCTTAATAGTGAGTGCAAAGGCGTATAAATTAATTAAATTCAGACCGCCATTATCAATTGAATTGTAAATAGTTTTCCTGCTTACTCTTTCAGGACCCCCATTCCAAATAAAGTAGAATATTTTCTTCTCATAAAGGTCAAAGAAAGACTTACTCGGGTTGGGGAGTACCTGGAAAAGATTAGTGAATTGGGAAACAATCAAAGAATTTATAACTGTGACTTTTCCAAACAATGATAATCTTTTCCCTTTCCAGGGGAACAACAATCTATCCAATTTTGCTAAACGTGGCTCAAAATTACAATTAACAATGGAATCTAGATCCTGAGGTATATATATTCCTAAAAGGTTAACATCACCATCAACCCATTGAATGGGTAGATGTGTAGGTAGTTTAAACTTTCTGTTTTTTAAAGAACCAATTTTGAGTATTTTGCACTTATCAAAATTCAAAGACAAACCAGAAAGTAACGAGAAACTGTCTAAATCTTCAATTAGGGCATAGAAGGATGCTAAATTGGGAGCAAAGGGGAAATTGGTATCATCTGCATATTGTGAAATTTTAAAGGGTCTTCCATGAATAGATAAACCAGTCAAGTTTTGATTACTACGAATCTTAATGGCTAACAATTCTACAACAATAATAAATAAATAGGGGCTTAGGGGACAACCTTGTCTCACACCACGGTATAAGGAAAAGGAATTTGACAAATAGCCATTATTTAACACAGAACTTGTAATATTAGAGTACAAGGTTTTCACCCAAGCTATAAACTGCGGGCCGAAGTTAAAAAATTGTAATGCTTTTAACATGAAATCCCATCGTACAGAATCAAAGGCTTTTTGAAAATGCTATGCATGTTTAGAAACAGTACACTTCGTTTAATCTTAGATGTAAAGTTTTATAAACACTCCTTCTATACCCTCCCCTATTGATCCATACTACTACTAGAGCAGAACAGCACTTTAGCAAGAGTATAACTCAACAAAGGTTTATTGACACTGTGGATATGTTCAGGTTTGGTGGCTGTGGTGTGTCAAGTTCGCAGGATGTGGACTTTAATGCCTGCCTCGCATAGTTTCAGTATGACGCATTGTTGAAACTAGATGA
Source organism: Branchiostoma floridae (assembly GCF_000003815.2). Lineage (NCBI taxonomy): Eukaryota > Metazoa > Chordata > Leptocardii > Amphioxiformes > Branchiostomatidae > Branchiostoma > Branchiostoma floridae. The sequence continues at coordinate 10,246,597 of NC_049990.1, forward strand.
GGTACATGTGGTTACCAACGTAGGGTAAGATTTAGGGCATGGTACCTTGTATGTTTAGGGATGGATCACGTACAGTTTTGGGGGTTATGTTGAATCAATGTGTGAAAATGTGTGTGTGAATTTTGTGGACAAATTTTTTTAACTTGTAAAGATGCTTTGATTTGAAGTTTGAAAGCCTAGAATTAATACAAGAAATGCTGTAAGGAAGTTATTCTTAATTGCTTTAATCATTAATGTTCTTATGGGATTGTGATTGTGATACAGTATTCTTTGTGTGTTGACATACATGTAGTATTACCAGAAGCTAAACGGTACCAAAATATTTTTACAATACTTCTGTTTCCTGTTTTTCCTGCATAGTTATTTGTACAGGTTCGTTTTGTTTTGTGTATAATATACTGTACTTCCACATTAAGTTAGACCAATGTCAGAAATAGTGTGTCCAGTATTTTTCTATCGTAAATGCCTAGGAAAATGTTGTGTTTCCTGTTTCATTCCTGAAAAAAATCAGGGACGGTAGGCAGGGATATATCTTTTTTTTAAGAACTATAGTAACACAATACAGTTTAATAAGGCAAAACTGAAATGCATGAGGAAACTTATGCTTTCAATTTCAAACTGTGGATACATTTATCCTTCATTAGATAGGACGAGCTGGTACTTTACTTTAATAGGAAGCAGGCTGAATACAAATTCTAACTGGAAAGTATATTACTACACTGCCCACTCAAAAAAAGGCGCTAGATTGGGTCGGCAGGTTTTTCTAGGGTAGGTAGGGAAACAGGAAACGCAACATTTTTTCCCTAGGCCTAAGATGGCTGTATTTTCCTGCCACCTAGTAATGGAGCTCTAAGTGCAGTGTTTCAAAATAACCACTTATGAAGCACTTCAAGTTCAAATATTTCTTGCCTTACACATTCCCTACATAGACATTATGTACCTAATGTCAGAATACACTATAACTGCATTTCTGTTACCTGTGCTTTGCAGGGACTTTATTTTGGGCAGAAAATACCGTCAGTTCTACCTCCTTGGTTCTATGTAGTGTGTAGTATCCTCCTGCTATGAAATATAAGAAATTTCAAATGCAACCAATAGCCAACCATCATTATAGCTAAAGGTTAGAATGTGTAAACAAACATGTCGAAAGTTTTGCCCGCTAAGTTAGACTTAACTCAAACAAACATCAAACGAGACGGCAGCACAGGAATGGCGTAGGTGTGTGTTTGTTTGGGGGTCTAAATTAGCGTTTGTTTCCATTTGTTTCATGAGGTCATAGTTGTGACCTCATGATGCAGATCCAGAGAAAGCAAAACATGTTAATTAATGGTACTTTCATGGAACTCCTATACATTTGTAGATCTATATGCTTGACATTCAGATTTTAACTTGGCACATACATGTACATGTACGTGAAAGATATCTAACAAATATGAATATCCTCCTATTACCATGTGCTGCTGCTGACAATGTGCTGGATTTGTGAGATATTACATCATTTTGATTGATGTACAAATTATGTGCATTTGTCAGGTGTTTATAATTCATGACAAAAATATCTTGATCACATTCTGATACAAAAACTGTATCTCATAGTCAGTTTCATGAAATACCCTCTTTTCTAATGGAAATACAATGTATATTTACCATTTAGGAATAGAAGATTTATTTAATCAAATTTCCAGTACCAAAACAAAGCCTTTAGGCAGGCCGTCTTGTAATAACTTGTAGTCAGTAGAACACAAAGTGAAGGATTTGGTATGGAATTAAGGCTGACAGTGTAGAGGTCTCAGGCAGACAGGGATGCCCTCTTCCAGCTGTCTTTCCTGTCTCCAAGGGACTGCTTTCATATAACATCTGGATCATTTATATCAATTTGTGAGAAACCATGGTCGTAATGTTGTTTGAGTAATATTGCTGCAGTTTTCTGCTGACTGCTAGGGGGCAAATACAGTACAGTACTGTACTTTCATGGCAGAGATGGCTTAGGTACACATATTACATGTTTAAAGGGTCATTTCTCAGTTTCACCCCAAATAAACTTAAAACAATGATGATTCTAGCAAACAGTATGTTTTCTAATATTACCACTGAGCCCAATGATAATAGTATAACTCAAAAATTGAATTTGCATAATGATGATAAAGTCATAGATTAGTTACATCTTGATCAATCAAAGTGAATTATAGAGCAATGTTTTTAGATTAATTGTAATCATATGAATCAAATATTATGATATATGGCTTTCCCTAAAGATCTGTTCACATGTTATCATATCGAGATCCATCAATAATGTAGTATAATTTAAAACTTATGTTGGCCAGAGGAATTATATAACATAGCATGGGACAAATAAAAGTGACATGAATATTTATGACAACAGTAACAATAATGGGCACATGATGTCTGCACAATTTCATTCTGATCCTTCTTGATGCAAAATCAACGATGACAGGACAGCTAAATATCGTTTGACGTTTCTCGAGGGAAAGATCCCAGACAACGTCACACTGGCGGTATTTACCATGGCGCCTGATGCGTGATTCGACTCCAAACTTTGCTAACGAATTGCGTTATAATTGGATTTCCGTCCCGAAGACTGGGTAGGGTCGGCCTACGCTTTATGATGTCATCTTTTACGTGGGGATGTCTTTCTGTGACACAAGAGGAGTTCTTCCTATCCTACCCATTCCGCCATGCAGAACTGTGGGACTGTTGTGTCCTTCATACAGTCCTTCTGTCCACAGCGACCCTTGTCCAATAGTCCCTCGAGAAAGTGTGTCATCCTTGGAGGAAGGGTAAGAGTTTTTACTGAGTTTTTCAATATCATCTTCATGTTGATGATATACTTGCACACAGGTGGTATGCTAAAATGTATAATGTGTAACACAGTAGACTGATGATTCTTGATATTGAAGACCATTTTTTTTATTATCTCTAAATAATTTTTTTGACTTGGTAATTTATTTGTGACCTTGACAGGTCAAATCCCTTTGCTGTGATCAAATTAGAAAATCTGTTTTTTGTTGGGCATCAGTCATTTCATTGTCTGAAGATAGGGTATTTTACAAGCAGCTGACACAGTTAGAATGGCATAGATATAACCAACCAGTTGCTTTTGGGAATTTCCAAATGTACATGACATTATATGTGTAATGTTGTCTGTAATTTAAATGTGTGTATAAGGGATCACATTTGGCTCTTGTGTTCTCATGTCACTTGTGAAATTGACACTGGCAGATGTAAGAACCTGATCTGATTGTGAATCAAACCTGTATACAGATAAAAAATGACGATAAAGAAGACATTTATGATAGTCACATTGACATAGATTTGAATTGCTTAAATTTTTTTTGTATACTGTAGATTGCCACCTTGGATAATGACATATTGGTAATGATTATCTCAAAGAAAGGTTTCCTCTTGATATTTCTCCTTAAGATTAATGTCAATTTGAGTACAAAGCAGTATGAGGCTATCCCTAGATATTATTGAATGTCATAATTTATTCAGGTAACCAGGTGATTTGAAATGACATCATGGTTATATTTGTAGATGACGACTTAGATGAGTCCCTGGAGATTTATCTTTTACGTAGGAGTCAATGCCACATAGTAATGTTTAATTCATAGTAATTGGCATACATATACATTTGTAGCCATATAATGTCATGTCCACAAGCAGTTTGACTGTCTGGTGTACCTGTAGGACCAGTTAGGGGGCGCCCTTAAATGCTTTGTATGCAGAGCACAGCAAACAGACAGATGTACAAGTGTGCTGAGAGAAACATGACAGGACGGGAGGTGGCCTCAGCCTGACTGTCAGCAAAAAATAAACAAAGTTGTGATTGGTAATTGACAAACTTGTGCACTAGATCATTGATAAAGAATGTCATGATGTCAAGCTGTATTCAGATTGTAACTTATATTGACATGTGCAAAAGTGTTCCATAAAATGTAGACTCTCAACATGAAACAAACATTGCTATCCTATCAAAAATAGTCACTTAGATTGAAGGGTGCAAAATTGTCCTATGAAAAATAGACAAGAGATTAAGTGTCCTATGAAGGTTTATAAACTGAAAGATGTGAAAAAAGTGTCCTACAAAGAATAGAACCTGAAACTGAAAGGTACAAAATAATCTGATATCATTAGAAAGTTACAATGAAAGGTCTAAAAGTGTTGTTTGATTTGATGCCCATCATCTGTACTACATTTTTTAATCTACATTCAACTGTACTACCTGCAAACAAGCTAAGGATGGTCTGTTTCTGAATGATCAGTACCGTGTATGGTTGCTCTCTGGGCCATCGTTGTGTGGTCCTGCAAAGTTCAAGCCCTGTGCTAACATCAGGGTAGCACTGTACTCAGTCCGCTGTACTCTACCATATGGCCATTATACCGACCAACCTAGCGGAACTAGCAAAAACAAATCTTCTGCCCACCTGAAACAAACTTTCCTCCCATCTCAACACAAAGGTTACATGTCTGGCTGGCTATACAAATGTAGATATTTGTTTTGCGGAAAGTTCTTGTTGCAAACTATGTTTGAAAAGTTCATTATTAGTATTATCCCTTTCTTGAACAAAATGTGTCATTTATCTCTGAAAATGGTTGTCATTTGACCTTTCCTATTTCTGGTTTACCTGGTAGTATTAAGATTTTGACAGGTTTTCATTACAGTGAATTTGTAATACTGGCAAAGAGATGTCTTCATTTGTGTCAAGACCCCCTGCAAAGTCATATTGTTACAGCTGACATCATTAGGAAGAGGTATCTCTGCAACAGAGAAGCCACTTTGGTGGAAGAGTCCATCGTGAAATATGGGGTGGTGAACAGAACAAAAATTTTGTGCTGATGATCATGAAGTTTCCCAAACAGACACCCTGTGTGGAGGCCTGGAGGACCTGTGGTTTGATACCTGGGGTTTTGATTAGTAAGCATAAACTGAGGTATGAAATCCCTAAGCACAGATGGTGACCAGGAATCAGGATGGTGAATACAAAATTTATGTCTCCATGAGACCCTAGCCAGGATTCCAGACCCCCAGCCGAATCTCAACATCTATCAAGCAGGGTCTAACTCAGTTGGCCTGTGTATGGACGGTGTAGGCCCTGGAAACAGTCTGGCAACCAAGCTACCAGGAGCAAGGACGGAAATTTTCTCATCTGTCGAAAAAATATGAATGTCATGATGACAGGAAAGAGGGTCTGCATGGGGGGTCCTGACAACGCTTTACGCTAAATTCGGGACGGTCGGCAACGCTTTACGTTAAATTAGAAGGCCGGCAACGTTTTACGCTAAATTCAGAAAGACTGGCAACGGTTTACGCTAAATTCTGGAAGGCTGGCAACACTCGACGGAGGCGGGGGCATTGGAAGATTGTCATTTTTACTCTCTGAAACACTACTTTTTGCATTTTGAAGGGACATTTGCGCTGGCATACAAAGTTAAATTGCATATCTAATTAAGATTCTCAGGGGTTCAGCGTAAGCTTTTGAGGGTGACGCCACCCAACATATTTTTGCCATGTCAAGCGCCGAAGGCGTCGCAAGGAAAGTCCAGGAAATTTTTTTAATCCTGACCTCCTGAAACGCCATTTCTTTAGTTTTTTCTAGGCGAAATTATGCTGGCTAATATATAAAGCTAAGTTAAATGACATTTCTATCAGCAAAAAAGGTATTTGAGGTTGACATGTCAAATCCCCCAACATATTTGCAGCATTTCGAGCACCGAAGGCGCGAGGCGGCACAAGGGAAGACCATGAATATTTTGAAATCTTGACCCTCTAAAATGATATTTCCTGCATTTTGATGGGAAAATTTTGCTGGTAGACTGAGATAACTTCAATGATAATAGATAATTTCTATTAGCAAAAAAGGTTTGTTAAGGCGAGACCACGATACATATTTTACCAAGTCGATGACCGAAGGTGAAGACAAGAGAGGTCCGGTGAAATTTTGAAATCTTGACCCTCTTTAAAATGATATTTCCTGCAGTTTGATGGGCAAATTTTGCTGGCAGACTTGGCTAACTTCAATGACATTTCTATTTGCAAAAGAGGTCTTTGAGTTTTGACTCATGCCCCAACATATTTTCAGCATTTCGAGCGCCTAAGGCGCAAGGCGTCGCAAGGGAGGACCATGACCAGACTAAGCTTGCTAACTTTAATTACATTTCTATTAGCAAAAAAAGGTTTTTGAGGGAGAGGCCCCCCGATGTATATTTTTACCATGTCGATGAGCGAAGGTGAAAGGAGCAGCAAGGGAGGGCCAGCGAAATTTTGAAATCTTGATCCTCAGAATCGCAATTTCCTGTGTTTTTGAGGGGCTAAATTTACTGGTAGACTACGCTTCAACTTACGAATTTTGTGAGGCCAGGCTACGATTTACGGGTAATTTTTAGGCTCGATTACGCTTTACGTGAAATACACTGGCTACGATTTACGGTAAATTTTCCTTCCTCACTACGAATTACGTGAAATAAAATAGCTTCGCTACGAATTACAGGAAATTAAAAGGCCTGCCTACGTCTTACGGAAAAGAGCATGCAGACCCTCAGGAAAGGAAAATTTATTTAGGTCCGCTAAAGAATGACAGATTCAACAACGAAAATCATGACATCAGCATGGAAAGAACATGAAGGCTTTAGATAACCCTGGTCAAATGATACAGTAACATGTACATGTAATGTATAATTGTCATGACCTGAATCAGATCAGAATCATGATGTCATGTGATACACAGCTTCAATTAGGATTATCCTGAAGTACGTCAAATTTGTCTCCAATTTGATTGGTCAAGCAGCATCTCAAAATTCATTGTCTACTTGACCAGAATTCATTTCCCAGGAAAATTTTAATACCAATTTTAAGGACCTTTCAAAATGAATCCTGGACGAAGGTTGTTAGGAATTAAAATCTCTTAAGACAGAAACAAAGTTTTTGCAAAAATTTCTAAAATTTCTTTGCAAGCACTCAAATGATAAAGATATACTTAGGTATAGGTAGAAGGAATATATATTGTAATTTTGCAGAAGGAAGAAAATGAATTGTTTGTGATAGTTATAAGTTTAAGGAAACTACCATACAATTGCAAGGTTTTACTGTAAGATGGAAAATGTTTGCTTTGATTTTCAGTACACAGTCACCACTAAAAAATATGAGAACAACATCTTACAGTATTCATACTCATAGTATCACCAAACATACCACTTTTTTTCTGATGCCTATCTCGCACTTATGGCTATGAATAAGTTTGCAGTCGCTATATTGATCACTTCCTCATGAATTCTTTACGCCTGAGCTCATCAACAGGCCAGCTCTTCCAACCTAATCAAATTTGGAGGGGTCAGCACTTTCACAGGGCAGTGATAGCATCTTGAGGAACCACAGAGTTTGTCTCTGTCTTCAGTCTTATCAAACTTTGAACATACAGAGTCAAAAGTGCATGTCTAGAACTGTCTGGAACATCAAAGAGTCACATTAGTGTCCCACCTGCCTGGGTTCCTGTCCTGTGGCAAGGCTGATGACCAATCCGGAAGAACTTTAAACTCACTGTGACTAAGCAATGCTTTCTGCTACAAATCGGGCATACTGAGTTCAAACAGCCCTGAAACTAATAGTTCCCATGTTGGCCAGCCTGTCATCAGTCAGCTCAGAATATCCAAAAGTCCAAGGACATTTTGTTGTGAAACAATACAACATCAGTTACTGCACCCATGTTGGTGTGTCGAGTGCTAGACTAGAAGTGAGACGTGTTAGGCTGCATGTGTGTGTGTGGTTTGTCAATAAGTCAGAGGGAGGAGCAGCTTGGAAATTACCCCTCCAGTTGATGGAGGGAGCCAGGCTGGAGGTCCTTGTAACCTGACCTGTGGCCATCCCACCAGGGAAACCGGCTGCCAAATTTGTCCAGACCATACACTGCAGAGGCAGGGGAAACAATAGACCATGGAGGGGAATATAAGTGGCCTGGTGAACCAGACTCTCAGCTGAAATCCCTCCTGAACTTGACTGTTGCATGCCGGCACTTTTTTTCACGGTGCGGAAACCTCACGAATGTATCCGCAGCGTGCCTGTGGAGTCTGGAGCTTATCGTGAGTGGTGGTGGTTGTACAAACTCCAGCGTTCTTCCTTCCTGCTTGTACTGGCTGGTCAGACATGTGGAACTGATTGGGCATCTCACAGGGGAGCCTGATAGATGTGGGAGATAGGAACTGACCAGGTTCTCTGTGTGTGAGGGTTGCCCTGGTCCCTGGATGTAATAGGTGACCCAACTAGCTCTGGACTTCTACCTCATGTACTGCCGGGCTTTCGCTTCTAGCGCGCCAACATGATGAACGGAATAATTACCAAGTGGAGGCGGCGGAGTATTGCCGTGCCGTGCGAAACGCAGAACAACAAGAATGATGATCCAGACGCGATTCTTGAGGAGTTTCTCCCCGACGTGGCCAAAGTTATCCGTGAGATGGAACTGTCCCTGCTGGAATGGGTAAACCAAGTCTTTGTTTGATGCTATTTCTAGGGGTCCTCTTGTAGCGTGTTCGGTTTGTTGTTCGTGGCTCATTCCTGGGATATCTAATATCCAGGGACAAACATTATTGTATCCCAATCCCCTGTTTTATAAATACTCACACCATAAGTGGCAATTATCTGATTATTTCTCAGACTTATGTCACGATGACAGCAAACTCCATTTCGCACATTTCAGTATGTTCCTAATACCCCTAATACACACAAGTAACTTAGGTCTTAGAATCATTTTTCAATGCAGATTTCAAGGTTTTCATAATCTTCATGCTTGTCTCCAATGTGTTTTTGATTGGACCTCCTTTCAATGACATTTGGTGGATTGTATATCACTAATGATAAGGTTGGGAAATAGCTGATGGGTACTGTCTTCACAAGTTGACACTGGGGACCCAGATTGGAATGTAGGCCCTGTGTCTACAAACTTCCCTCCTACCCTTGAACTGAACTGGGACTTAAACTCTATTTCTGTACCAGAAAAACATGAATTTTAAACAAGTGTTCTCCTATTTTGAATTCTCAAGTTTCTCCTGACATTGCTTCTGTATTTGTGTGGATGGGATTTGGAAGCTGTTTATATTGCACCAAGGTTACAAACACTGTCAGCCATTTTTAGGTGGCAAAGGGGAATGGGGAAATTCCAAAGCAAGTCACTGGAAGAAACAACTGGGGAGAGGATGGCCTAAGGGATAGAAGAGAACTATCTGTCATCTGACATCGGCCAGGAACTTATTTGATACAAACTTGACTGTGATGTTCATGTACTTGTGTATAACCTTCCTAAAGCTTAAAGGATATATACTTAGTTACTATCTTTGAAGGTACAATCTTAAAGCTACAATTAAACAAGAAGACGGTGCTAATTGTAGATTGTACAACTTTGTTAAGATAAAAACTATGTTTGTGTCATTTTAAGGGCATTTGAAAATGTGTGAATTGCAGGTTTGACATAGGTGACCTCATTTCATTCTAAAGTAGCTGTAAGATAGTAATTTACTGTGCCCATAGTCAAAAGTCAGCCATAAACTCTCCACTTTGTTGAGGACCATGGAAGTGCTTGGTATTTGATGTGTGCAAGTATGGATATAACTGTAGGCTATAGCTTCATCATATTGTTTGACATCTTGCTCCCTCTCACCTTTCAACTTCTTCATTTGTATGAAAGCAATCCTGAGTAAGTCACTTATAAATTTGCTGGTCTGCTGAGGAACATGAAAGTGCATCAGAAGTGTTTCAGCAGACCAGAGCTGGCAGGGAGGGGAGAGGCCGTGAACTCAGCCCCCAAATGTTCACAAAGTAGCAAACTTGTAGTGACAAGAAACAGATCTTTCCACACACTCATGCAGTATCGCTGTAAGGAAGCTATAGCTAGCCTGGATGTCAGGCTGTTTCCAGGGACTACTGGCCTACATCTCCAAGGAAATTTTACACAGGCCCCGTAAATTAGATCCTTTTTCTGTGTCAAGATTTCTTTGAGGGCATGTTGTCTCTGAAGCAGAAGAGCTAGACTGTATTTGTGTGTAGTCCTCGGAAACAGACTGGCATTCAGGCTAAAACTAGGAACAGTTAATTCTCAGGATACCAGTACATTAGTAGTACTAGTAGTCTGGTTATTTTACTTCAATGAGTCAATCAGTAAAGATGATAATGATTCTTTCTTGAATGTGTTCTTTTAAAGATTTTAGTAATAAAACAGGAAGAATTGTTTGATAGAACTGTTCCTCTTCAGAGGTTTTAATAGATTTTGTGTCCAGTTAATTACTGGAAAGGATGATTGTTTACATGTTTATTTCGGTTTGTTTTGAGAAATAACATCAGTTCTTTGTACTGTGATTGCAAAGAAAAAGGAAAAACATTGCTGACACTAAAGCTAAGTGTTTATAAGTGTGTTATTACCTGTTCTCTTTATTGAATAACATAGAAGTACTAAGAACAGTCAACTGGTGTGTGAATAAGATGACATCATGTTCTAGCCATGCAGTTGGTTTAAGATAAGATGAAGAGGAGAGAAAATCTGTAGTCCATTTGAGCTCTTGTTTATTTTTGTCTCTCCTCCTGTGTAAGGGGGAGGGGGGCAAGTGGGTGGTGCTATCTTCACAGTTCATCACCCAGATGGTCTGATCAGTTTTGAATCTACTCTCTAATTAGCAAGATAAACAAGCATTCAAGCAAGGTAAATCCCCTTACTTAGCACCATTTAACAAGCTCCATGAGCCATGTAATGTAAACTGCCTCTCTAAAGTCAAACTATATCAATTTTGTACAAATGTTTTTTTCTCTATAAATATAATTATTTTTAAGTTTGCATTCTCAGCAAAATACAACCATTGATTGAAGATTCTCAGAATGTGCTAACTGGAAAGTAGATCCAAGTGCATGAAATATACTTCTGTTCATGACATTGTAGCTGTCTTACTCTTAGCTATGTGAAAAAGATACAAATTTGGTACTTTTCAGGCTGAAATAGTAAATGAAAACCAGACAGGTCTGCCAGAAATAGAGCATGAAATTGTATTATGTTGGAACTAACCTGCTGTCAGCAAAGGTATGTTATTTTCTTCAATCTGGCTTTTATTACTTTGTAACTTCAAAGGTCCTTGAATCATGGACTGATGGATAATGTCCTCTTGAATTCTTCAGACACTACAATGAAAGGAATATAATCATTGGCTCTGAGAAGTCATGCAGATATTCTTGTACCACTGTTTCAGTTAGCCTGGTATCCAGCTGTAATATAGCTCCCGAGTCTCTTCTCTCCTCTTCGCAATAATTGCGAAGAGGAGAAAAGAGACTCGGGAGCTATATTACGACTGGATACCAGGCTATGTTTCAGTGTCATGGTTTGAATTCTGGAGAAGAGTAATTGCCATAGCCTGGGTGCCCCATCCAATTTCTATTGGGACTCCTTGCACTCGCTGTCCTAAAACAATTGTTCCCAGACTATGATTAGCCTAGCTATTTCTGAAAGCTTATGTTTTAAAAACTTTGTGAAATGGCAATAAACAACAAGCAGATTATTTAGTCTGGATCTTGAATGATAAGGAAAGCAATTGTACATCACAAAGTGCCCCTGTTCCACATTACCTCCTTTTAGATAAATCATTATGTCCTTGTGAATAAACCAATTATTCCTGATCCCAATTTAGTGTTCTCATTAAGTTTGTTTATTGGTAGCCTTAAAAATGTAACATGCATTGGCATAATACCGGTCATAAGCCTTATACCGGTCGTTTAAAAATAGTGGAACTTAAAGAGATCTACACATGCAACAATAGTTATTTCTGAGGTATGCACACTTCAGACATCTAGGTGTCCAATACATAATTTACAAAGCATCAATAACAATGCATTCGAAGACAACAAGGCCAAAAGTTTTCAGGTCATTTTCGGGGCAGGCGAGCTCGTCGTGGGACAAACACACTGTCACGTTCATCGCCAGATTTGTAGATAATAATCACATGTGCTCACGGCACAAGACCAGCATGATTCAACAGCAATCTTGAATTTCTTTTGGTGACCTACAACTCGTGTAAAAGTGTGAGGAACCGTTGCATAATAGCCCGGATCTACGGCTGAATGGGTCAAATTGAACGTACGCCGCCATTTTCCCGCCATTTTTAATGCTACGGCCAGCAGTAAAGTTTTACGTCATAGCGGTTGTGACGGACCAAAATTAGATGAAAATTCTTGTCAGTATACGCCCATTTTCTCATGACTTTTTGTATGCTCATGCAGATTTTTGTTTTGTGCAACTACTAACAGGAAAGAAAGGAACAACAGAGGATGAATAAAGGTACATAGCGGCAGTTAATTGTGCCGTGTTTCGTTCGACCGGTATAGTGCACCCCCTTCCAACCACGCGCCCGTTCTCCATGCAATTCCGCGGTGTGTTCCAATTACGATATTATGTTTTTAGCAGGACCAGAGAGACAAAATAATTTACACAGAAGAAGTGGCAAAGGTACTGTAAGCTGTAACAGCAACATGTAACTGGAGAAAATGATGCATTGATCATTTGCCAAATTAGCATTGCTTGAGAAATTGCAGTAAACCGACCGGTATTATGCCAATGGATGTTACACAGACCATACAATAATTTACAGCAAAAACAAACTTCTTTCTAACCCACTTTATCATATTACCATCAGTGTGATGTGCCTGTGCTCTGTCTGAGATATCTATAATGGGATATCAAGGTATTGTCAGAAAGATTTAAAGGTTCATGTGGCACTACTGTACCTCTTTGCTAGCAGGCCACATGCAAACTGAAAGTTATGGTGCAGAATGAGCTTTCAATATATCCACAAAACTTGTAGTAAGGTGGAAAAGACAGCTTGACTAAAAAAATTAAGATAAACTTTGAATGCATGTTATTCAACCGTATCTTCACTTTCAGACTTTAAACACTGTTGGGTAACATTTTCTTGTAAATTTTACAGTTCAAATAGTATGACATACTAGTCTTTGAATCACATTAAAAGTTTCACATTTGCTGGTGGTGGTCCTCAGTAATGATTAAGCAGGTCTAGACCAATAATGAGTTGTCCTGATGACTAAAGCCAATAAGAATTGGGTCCTGTGAAGTATCTTTCAGCAGGGACCACCGTCCCTCAGCATACACACTTGTCCTGTTACCCTCTGTAACTTCTCACTAGACAGAGGTGGTGTGCTCAGCCTCAGTAGTTTCTGTAGGAGTGAAATATCAGCCCCAGTCAGTCAGGAACCATTTAAGGCCAATGTTCCCCAGGGCGGAAGTGTGAAACCTGCACAGGGGCAGCACATAGAGTGGGCATTGTCTGGGACCTGACCTTACCTGGGGGGTTCAGACCACCAGAGTAATAGCTTTAGACAGACAGAGAAAATTTGTGGTGAAGTTCAGTACAAAATCTACCTATTATAGTATTTAGCAAGAAACTTAATATTTGTTTTGAACTATGTACCAAGGAGACCTCATTCCGATAGATGACAAATGGTGCATTCCATCTTTTAGGGGAGTTAGAGTCAAATCACAGTATTCATGACGACTGTCAATTTAGAATGTAGTTTGCATTTTACTAAACAAAAAATACCTTTCTGAATATAGAAAGAAATTTCATCGCTGATTTTGCAGGATATACTGAAAAAAATGTATATAGCAAAAGATTGCAATTTGTTTCCAATTTCACTTGTAATTTAATTAAGCTAAACTTGGTTCCCTAGTGACCTTTTCTCATAATAGTCTTAAGGTTTTAGTTTGAACCAAATGAATTGATCTTTAAAAGTTGTTATTCTCCTTAAGTACTATACAGGTGTGGTTCGTATATCTAAATGTGATTCTGGAAGGAATGCTCTGACTGAAGACAAAATGTTTCCTTTAAGTTTCAGGCATAGGTACTGGAGTTTTTCTAGTGACTGTTAATTGTTTGATCCTATCAAAGGGTCATTCAAAGTTAGATGAGGTCGAGGCTTGCCTCTGGAAATTCCGTAATAGATCTGCTTAACCTTGAAATAAGGGTTCAATCTCGTCTAGGTCAGTAATTACCTTTGGTACTTGATTTCAAGATAATTAGGGTAGAAACACCAGATACAAATCTCATTAAATGTTCAAACATAAGCTGGCACAGACCTTGTCAAGTACTAACTTTCTTTGCTGAAAAGCAACCTACTGACTGTGTAAAATGGTGTTTATGGGTTCTAGTCATTTGATATGTAGCATAGGATTCTTGATCCAATCATTTTCTTACTCAGAAAAATCTAACTTCAGATTTTGGAGCATACATTTGTACACCAGACTCAAATCTTTAGCTTGCTGAAGATATGCGGCAGAAGTCAGCCAAGTGATGATTATTCAATAGAGGAGTCTGTAGGCTGTCAACAATTGATTGATTACTGATATTTTTGGCTGTAGAGGAGTCTGGAGTCTAGTAGAGACTACTGTAAATGCTTTTTCCTTTGCGTTGGTTTTGTTTTGCGGTAGGTTGGAACTGGAGGTTTTACTTTTACTTACTTAGAAGTGTTTAAAGTTTGCAGTGTTTTAGTGGCGTTCTAATTTCACAGGAAGAGTTTGCAACTGAAAACCATGATTAAAACCATCACAAGTATTTCACAATTTGCAGTATTTCAAGCTGTTCTCAATGTCTGTTATAGATGGTTTATGTTGTAACACTGTAAACTGGACCCCCTCCCAACCATGTTGATTGGTGGTAAGCTTGTCGGTTGCCACACTGCCCCAGGGCTTGCCCCATGTGGGTTGTAGGTGAACTTGAACTAAACACAAAGTGAGCAGAACACCAGCTAATAAATCTTCCTCTAACGGCTTTGACCTTGCCAGCACTGGAGAAGGGTAACATCAGGATCTGATTTGTACGTCTTTGATGTCTAAGATGGAATTGTATTCCCATGTGAGTGCTTTCATATTTAAGGTACAGTTGATTAGAAGATTCAATCACTAAAGTTCGGATGCATTTTGAGGGTTAAATCTGGCTTCGAACAAAACAGAACTTCTTGTGGCAAAAGAAAAGATAACACTATTTGAGGAGGGTTAGCGTGCCCCTTTTTCGTAAGGCGTGGGTAGCCTCTTTTGATTTAATGTAATTTGTACTGACCTGACCACATTTTGTACAGTTGCCTTCTTTGATTTAATCTTGATACATAGCAGGTTCTTTCACACACACACATTAGCAATGTACAATTTGCGACAACTTTGAGAAAAGCTGGTTGCATGGGTGGCCAGTTGCTCTCCTCTAAGTCTTGTGAGGGGGACCGTATAGGTACAACAGACAGTCCATCCTTGTAAGCTTTAGTCCACTTCCAATAGTCGATACCCTGCCAGCTTTGGAAGCAGACTAAAGCTAATAAGACGGCACGCCAGACTATCAATACACATTACGTGTAAATACTGTACATATAACGTAGAGCATGGTTCATAGCTACATGTTTATAGGTCAGGCTCCATTATCATCGTCATGCCAAGAAACTGTCTATCCTTGCCAAGGTTAAGTCCTTGTAGCGTGTGTAAGCCAGTACTGTAGCAAGGAGCCAAGTTGATACCCATGTACCACGTATCTACACGATCACATGCTCCCAGACTGTTAACAGCAGCGACCCCTCAGCAACTTGTAATGATCATGTCAGCAGTATCCTTAAACCATTTGTCACAGTCAGCGTTCCCGCCAGGTTCTTGAAAGTATGCGTCCAAATATTTCTGAGGGGGGTATTGAGCGCCGGAGGCGCGAGACGAGCGCCGCAGGCGCTCGCATTCTAGGGGGGTCCGGGGGCATGCTCCCCCGGGAAAATTTGGATTTTCAAACCCTCTAAAACACAATTTCCCGCAATTTGAGAGGAAAATCATGCGCTTGAGATTGGATGTCGGCTGCCTCTTTTACTCCCGTAATTCAGTAATCGACAACCGCCCTCTCTCAAAAAATACACTATAGCACGGGGAATCAGCCGTCAGTGATCTGGCCCGGGTATAATTTCTCCAGACACGAAAATTTTTGGAATTTTTATGCTTCGCAACAGGGCTCTAGCCAGTTCGTCAGCCCATGGAAAAATTTTGCCAATTTCTTCCGTCATTGAATAAAAAAATGTCGACCTCGTGCGATCGATGTTGCACCCTCCCTCATCAAATAGTTTTCCGAGACGATAAAATAACGACGACATCACACTCACGAATCGGTGGGGTTTTACAAGGCCGTGCCGTCATTTTCCACGAGCGTGCGTTTGTTTCCTGCGACCTCAGGTAACCCCGTTTTCGGCGTGAAATCTTTGGCTGGATTTATTTTTAAATAGACCAAGAACGTTTTACATTACTCGAAGGAGGACGATCTGTTGCCTCTTTGGCAGTGATCAGTGCCGGGGTAGCCTTGAACTAGTAGCCAGAAAGACGTTCCAACGTGCTGGGCGCTGCGATCGACGGTCCGTCTTGGGAGGGGGGCGTGCTGCGCCATGTGCCACGGAGGCCAACGCCAGTGCACAGCCGACTCGATCGACGCTTGACAACAATATTGCGGCCCCTTTTCTGCCACAAATTTTGTCTTTTTGAAACAAAAGAAATTTTGGAAATAAGAAATAAAGTGTATAGTTTTGGATTCTTCACTTATTTACCGCGCACCGCTTGGATAAATGGGGAAACTTTAATAGTAAATTGTTAGCAGCTAGGGAAGGAACTTACTTGCCAGACGACACGGGCGCCTACCAATATCACGTGCGCTAATACTCGGTAACTTTTGTATTTTCTCCGGTGACCAATGACAGAGTACATCATTACATTTATCAAACGCTGATTGGTTATTAAGATGATTGGATTTGGACCTGGTGGCCAATCTAGACTGCTTGGCGCCGGCGGCCTGTTGTCAAAGAAACCGACTGCCAATCAACTGCCCACAGCGGGAGAACTTTTGTTGAGATGTGCAACACTCGCGCAGAACAGTTTGTTTGTTCAATACTAGTATTAACCACAAATCTTTAACAAATACATGAAAATGAGGACAAGTAAGTATCATGTTAAAATCAGAATATAAAATCTGCATAAGATTTCTTCCAGTGTTACAGAATGCTGGTTGTCAGATGTAACGTTATTTCACGGACTACAAATAATTATATTGCGCAACGGACAGCTCAGACTGGCGGTGGCTGGGTGTGTCGCACATGGGTCCGCTAGTTGTAAAACGTGCCGCGCTCCGTCCCATGGGATGACCGGAAAGTGAACAATTTGAAGTATAAATTGTAAAGGTAGGATTCCTTCTTATAAAGACAGATTTTTAAAAAGATTCCAGATACATTTTGTACACTGGTGGTACAGGTCAGCCTTTCTTGCAGATTTTTTTATGGACGCATTCAGCCGAGCTGGGTGCGTCTTTCCAGAAAAAAATGCGTCCAAAGACGTAAAGACGTATGCCTGGCGGGAACGCAGGTCACAGTCTATATTGGTGCATAGTCATAACCCCCTTGTATAAATATTGGTCCTCTTGTCCTGGGTGATAGATCGCCCCATGTGGTCCCCTTTCAAAATACTGTAAATGCATTTAATTTCGCGGGGATTTAATTTCGCGGTAGCGGCAAAATGGACATTTCGCGGTGGATTTAATTTCGCGGTAGTGCCATCCCGCGAAATTCAATGCATTTTCAGCACTGCACTGTAGTCACGAACTGCCGTGTAAAACCCGGCGCCTCTACAAACCGCCAGTCGGAAAACACTTGCTGGTTACCCGGTAAGGGTCCTATACAGACGGATAGAACCGTTTCCATGCTTTTGACTTGTTCTTGCGTGAGCCACTGTTACTGATCTAATCGTATCTACCCCCTCTCAATACGTAATAGTATACAGTAGTACGACCTTTGTATCATGGTGAACATACTGTACAGTACTGTAATACAGTTGGTCGTATGAAAAAATTACGTGTGTCTTCACCGTAGTAAGTATGTCAAACATTTCATTATACAGTGACAAAGACAGTAGTAGTATGTACATGGAGTGGAAAAGGGGCACCTTAGGCGGCGCCAGCAGACGAAATATTCGCGGTGGATTTAATTTCGCGGTGAAGCGGCCACCGCGAAAACCGCGAATATTAATCCACCGCGAATATTTCTGCATTTACAGTACCCTGCATCAAGGAACTAGGGCATATCATTGCATGACTTGTGCTATATTTATGTACATGGTACAGTATGGTATCAATTTATGATGTCTGGGATTCCTAACGTCTGGGGAGATTGACTGCAATTTTATGGGAAATGACAACATGATTTGTGCATGTAATTTTCTATAAGGTACATCTATAGAATGATATGACTGTATAGTATTATGGTTGTGTGTTTGAACTAAAGAATAAAAAGTCAAGAAATTGAGAATTATTGTCAACTACACCACAAATATAAGTCTTACATTGTGCCTCAATGTATTCCATTCATAAGTTCCCATCGGATGGTTTTCAAGTCTGTGTATCTAAAACGAAGCTTGACAGAAATTAGTAGAAAGTATTTATTTATTCATTTTTCAATTGGTGAATATTATGCAGATGTCAGTGTCACCCAATATTCATCTGAAACCTTGATCCAGTCACGATTGACCTTGCATACTCTCTGCTTTATATATAAACAGGCCCTGCAGGCTTAAGTAAATACTGATGACAAAATCTGCTCTCCCTCACAAATGCCAAATTTCACAGAACTTTTTTTTAAAGCTGTATTTCTACAGACATTCTAAAGATATCTGTCAGTAGTTCAGTTCTTCGATTCGATAAGTCTGTGTGACTGTACACCAAAGCTATCAGTTACCCACAATGTAAGGCACCATTCTCTATTCTGAAGGGTGCCCTGACCTTTTAACCTCTGAGGGTCAAGGTTCACCATTTAGCACATGACATACCCACATAGCAGCAGTTGACCCTAACCCAGGGTGGAAACAGTAGTGGTCTGTAAGGTGGTAATTAGCCTTAGGACACCTTTTTTTGGCTCAGAATTATCACTGTATGGGAATCTACACTGAAAAAGAAATAAATCCATTATTGAAAAGGTTGATATCTAAGTTTATCATTCATTCATTCATTCATCCAGACAGACAGACAGACAGACAGACAATATGATGTATTTATCATTAGGTTAACTTTGACAACCACAGGTTAAAATAGTAATTTGTCTTCTTCAGTCATCAGAACTCATAACAGCATGTTCACAAGACAGACATACCGCTCATAATGTAATGCAGATGACTTCTGTATTCAATCAATGTGTTTCCATTTGTAATAGCATGATTGGCAATGTTAGCAGACAAATTGTTTCAGTACAGTTCAATTTGAGAGAAGTTGATGTTGTAGTGCAGATGCCTAACAAGACAGAGCAATGTGACTTAAATTTTATTGTGATTGGTCACCTAATAGTGTTTTTGATTAGGGTATAGACCGTAACAGTATGGAACCTTTTAAAGTTTTTCTGCTCCCTAATTTAGTTTCCTAGCAGATCAAAGTGACATTGTACAGTTATTTGAAGCTATCAGCATCTCAAATAGTCATGACAGTCAACCCAAATTCCAGACAACTCCTTCAACAGGAAAGACATGCAGGAAACTTGGATGGTTTCAATCATGCCAGCTTTTTGTATTGGAAATAAGAAAATGCTACTTTAGATGTAGTTTCTTTTGCATTGTATGTGTCATTGGACATATGGCTCAAATGTCTGTCAGTGTTGCATGTACTGGTGTATCCAATCTCTTGCTCCATGCAAACTGAACTTTTTTTGTAGTGGTATTTGTGTGGTACAAATGCTGGTATTACGGAATGTATAACTGTTAGTAACTTATATACGTTATACTGCATGGATCCAAGTCTGTTAGTGATATTTGTGTAACATTACACATCTCTCCTGGCTTGCAGAGCTGGAACACTTTGCCAGTTAAACCAACATCAGGGTCAAACAAAGCCTCTAGACAAAGGAACTCAGGAGGTTTTGATCTTGACCCTGCAGACTTCATTAAGTTATCATTGTACATTGTGGTGTTGATTTAAACCTACTGAGTTGAAGTGTGAAACACATTAATGCCGGCAGTTTGTAACATGTATGCCAGGATGGTGCCAAACAGAAGTTGGCTATATTCCATTTCCTCAATAGTATATGTTGATTGATGTGTAACATATAGTGGGAATTAGGTATAGTTTTCGTAACCATGTCCTTACTTAGCTTACCTTACCTTTCGGCAATAATTTTGTAAATTGATTATGGGAGCAGGGAGAATGGTAAATAGCTGAATTTGCCTTTTTTGCTAATAATATCCGCCCAGAAGCTTGTCAGTGATAAATCCAGTGTTTAAAGAGAAAGCAATGAAAGCTTGGTTGTGTTGAAAGAGCAATTCACATTGATGAGAGATGCATGATTAAAAAGTCACCAGGCATACTAGAACAATGTTTCTCTTTTATTTCTGTTTCTTTTTACAGCCATAGTTCGTTAGATCACTTGGTCATTAGTGGCTGGTAACACTTACGAGTGAGCTTTATTATTCCTGTAGAGTGACAGCAAATGAAGATGAAAAAGTCTTCTTTCTCCACTTTCCACTTTCCTAGTCACCTTATCATCTCATCTCCTCCCACTCAGCATACAAGGGTACCATTACAAGGACTGTGTCAGGACTGTTTGCATGGCCTTCAGGTTTCTCCTGATTCTGCTCTACTTATCTCAGACCTCCAACAGTGTTGTTTTTCTGTTTCCTTTCTTCGTGTTGAACAGATGAAATAAGAAAACATTCCTGTTAATACTGAGTTCATATTTACATAGATATTTCATGTCTTTTTATTTTGCTGTGACAGTTTTCTGCATATCTTTGAGGTTAAACTTAACATTCAATATCTGGTTTCTATTGTCCATTTTGTTGATATTATTGAGGTGATATTAATGTTCAACATTAACAAGAAGGGATTTCCGTATGAAACAAATGTTTTCCTTATCTAGAAATTCTACATGAGCCTCTGGCAGCATTGACAATGATATTAATAACAACTTATTTCACAACTTTCCATTCTTTCATTCTCATGTTGTGCAACGACATTCTCTGCAATTGATGATATTTTGTAGTAGGGAATAGGTAACATGGCAGAAATCTGGCTCATAATCCTTTGTATATTTGTACTTTGTGAGTGTTGACTGTAGACAAGGATAAAAGTATGAATCTAAAGTACAACAGAAAAATACAATATTGCTTTCCCAATTTTCAAGCTGTTTTAGTACAACAGTGTCAGCTCTGTTCACTAGGCAGTTCAAGGTGATGCAGGTTATACCTCCCATACTCTCCCTCTGATAAGCCTGATCTGGTGTTTATCTATACTCACCTCTGATACTCCCCATGTAGCCAGGGGTGGAGATGAGGTGATAGGGAAAGATAAAAGTTGACATTATTGCACTTTATCATGTTATTTCTACCTTGGTGGGAAAAGTCTGCCTGTAGCCCAATGTTAACCCCCACGAGTGCTTTAGTTCTAAAGCAAACACTGGCTTGTAGCTTTCATCTCTTTCAAATAGCATGTTACAAATTTTCATGACAGCACAAGGAGTAGATAATGATGTGATTAGTAGATATTGTTTCTTGTAAAGAACCTCTAAGCCCTTTACTTCTCCCACAGTGGATTGTGAAGGTTAATTGTCTTTCCATTAGGAATCATTTGTCAGAAACACATAACTTAAGACAATAGGACAATCAAAAGGTGTGAAATCAACACAATGCTACCAGTTGATCTGGCTAGGTGTC
Organism: Branchiostoma floridae; assembly: GCF_000003815.2. Taxonomy (NCBI): domain Eukaryota; kingdom Metazoa; phylum Chordata; class Leptocardii; order Amphioxiformes; family Branchiostomatidae; genus Branchiostoma; species Branchiostoma floridae. The sequence continues at coordinate 10,268,337 of NC_049990.1, forward strand.
AAATGGGCCATTGCTTTTATGGCCCTTTCAAAATGTTGGCTTCTTGCAAAATGAGGGAAGCCATATATGAAATTATTCCTGTAATAACATTTGCTTGCCCTTGGACTCTAACTGACCTCCTGAGGATAGATTTTAAAGGAAGCCATTCCTTCCACTGCTTCTGCTTGAAGTTGAACTTGCAAGGCCCTTTTTGGGGCAGTTCTGAGGCAAAAAGATTAAAGAAACCATGATGACCCTCTTCCTGCAATGATCTCAGACTTGACCTTGGACTTTTACTGACATCCCCTCTTTGCTTTTATCTTCCGTGCACAGGCCAAACCCAAGCTGGTGGAGCCCATAGATTACGAGACGTTTGTTATCCAGAAGAAGACACATATCCACCATGATCCACAGCGGGACATGCTCTACTTCCCTCATGATGACATCTCGGTAAGTCAACATTGTTCGATATCTCTCCCAACTATGCACTGTGATTTGCATACTTTCCAGACTTTTCCAAACTTAGGTAGAGGCATTGAAGAGATTCATTAGTCACGTATGTGCACAGTTAATAGAATTTTCATCAAACAGTGACTAGCTTTTAAAGGTATACACATGTACCTCCAGATTTTCGATGGCTAGTTTAGTAGATAAGTAGAGGCAAGTTTAATAAGTACGTGGGTGAGTGGATGATTGCATGATTGATTGAGTTTGTAGTGAGAAAGTGGGAGTGTCTTGAGAGGCTTTTGAGCAACTTTATTTGAAAATCCATTAGTGACTGCCACGCCACTTATCTTCCTGGACTTCTTACTAGAATAAAGAGAAGAATAAAGAGAATTTCCAGAATTGGAGTAGATCTGGAGGATGTCAAGGTAAATAACTTATGAAAATCACATTGAGATGTCACTTTGGAGAATAGACAACATGTGACAGGAAGACGGGCTGAGAAAATTGGTTTTACGAGTGAAACCAACACCTAATTTCATCTCTGGGTTATCTCCTGCATATTTAATGTGGCATGTGGGTTATGGTCGACAAGTCTGGTGCATTAGAGTTAATACCTTAATGAGATTAATGAGATTCAGTTGGAAATCCTTCAACATGAGGCTTAAGCACTCTTTGTTGACCCTTGGCCGACCAACATGGTTAGCATTGACCGCTGCATGCAAGGGACAATAAAGTACATCCCCTGTTCTCTAAAGTCATTAATTATTCATAGGCACTTTGATAATTCTGGCTGACGCTCTATCGGAAAAGGACATCCCTTTCCTCGTAAAGGTCTTTTATGCTGTGAAAAGACAGCAGAAGGATAGGACATGGTACTGGTCTATAGCAGATGGAATGGAGCAGTTTCTGGAGATTCTGTCTTGACTCGAAGTCTAGGAGAAGATGGCTTATGCAGCTATCAAGAAGAAGCTGAAACGAAAGGCGTTTACCAAGAAGGCAATTGAGGTTGATGTGTTAACGACAGGGGAGCTTGAGGATTTTCTGGTGGATTTATCGGTAGGTCTGATAGTGTTAGTCCAGTGGAGCTGAAATGATAAATGTGTAGTTATGACTTTGGAGAAGGTCATATAAGTTTGTCAGGCTTTGCACAGTAAGTTTTAGTCACGGGGTAATGATACTGGATCAGGATTCTCATGAGCAATTATCATTTTGTCATTAAGTCAAAGAATTATTGAATATTGCAGCTCTAGCCATGAATTGTAGGATGAAATTCATGTACTAAAATTATATTGAAATTATGGAAGCATTTTTGTCAATTGATAAAGAGGTACATGGTTGGCATGTGTTTATATCATGGTTCGTATATTATGCTGCATTGTACATTCCTTTGTCCTTAGTACTTTTCGTGCAATGTCAATTCCTTATGTTATGAATAGACCACATCTCTATACAGATGTCTTTGTAGATTTTCCCTTAGCTAATTTCACCAAGTTAACACATGAACCACGGCTTGATTGGTAAATATCAACAGTACAATGAATGCCCTTACGTATTTATGATGAAAATAGGTACAGGTGAGATGAATAATATATGAGTGAAGGTATGAAGTCATGGGTCATTGATTTTTATAGAGCCTTGTGAGATTGAAGGGGTTATAAATAGAGCTACTTTAAGGTGAAGATATGTAGTGATTTGTGCTTTTGTTTATCATTAAAGGTAGATAACACTGATGGCATCACAACCAGGCAGAAAGAAGTGTAATAGAAAATTAACTTTATTTTTGATAACTTAAAGATGAAATTATGGCTTCAGAAAAGAAAACACATGGAAAAATTGGACGATAATTTTTTTGTCGGTAATGTTAGCCTTGAAGATTAAGCAGTGTTGTTTCCCTTGACCTGGAAATGACCCGTATCCAGTAGTTGACCTTCTAATGTTGGGTCAGTTCAACATCCAGACAAATGGACCTTACATCTGTCTGACTTTTCCACAAACTTTTGAACTTTAGCAAGTTGCTTACTTTCGTATGTTGAGTGCCACTGGAGCCACTGTCATTGCCATGACTTGAATTGCCATCCCTAAACTGTCAAGTTCTAGTCCAGTCCCTTTTGAAGCTAATTGTTGCCTTTGCTAAAAGGGTATGTTTTCGGTAGTGTTTGTGGGTATGTTTGTGTGTAGAAAAACACCATAACTCAAGAACGCCTTAATAATGAATTGTATTGATATGTGGTATGTGGGTCTTGATGAGACCTTGAAATGATTAGATTTTGGGCCTCCAAGTGTGTTATAACGGTATTGCAGCCGATTTTCTGGGTTTGATATCTTGAGTTCTAAACATGCTATGGTCGTGATTTTGAGTGGTAGATAGCTCTTGAGGCTGTAAGTGGTATACAAAAATTGTAGGTTTGGGCCCTCTAGTTAGCTACATGTATCGAAAGGTCTAAATTATAGTATTTTGTACAATGTGCTTCTTCCTTCCACTATGTGTAGGACCTGGTCTGGATTTACCCTTTCTTTGTAATAATGTTCTCTGATAGTACACTGTTACATTGTCCATGCCAGATGGGTTCTGTCCAAGCGCTGACATTATCAGACCTTTGGCTGACTTTGCAACAGTAAATCTCTTAACATCCTGTCTGTCTACTCTTATCTCTATTTTAAGTCTGGCCTCCAAAGTTTGATAGCTGATATCCCGATTAGATGTGTGCAGCGACAGCATGAACAATACAGTCATCTATGTGTGATCTGAGTAATATGGACTCACTCATTCACACTATGCTGGATCAGGAAAGTGCTAGTTGAAAACTGTTGAGTTCTGAAGAACAGATTGAAGCAGGTTTGAAATGTCTGAGTACTGGTGTGTTGGAAAGCCCGGTTTTCTATTTTGAAAAAGTCTTAAAAGTGCATACTTAATTAAGAAAAATAAAGTACAATGTAAAAATAGAAGCATCATTGAAGATAAGGTAAAGACATATATTTACAGTTATGTTTTTCCTCCTTATATCTCCAGAAATTGGAGATCATATTGAATTGCACAATGCCAAATGAAGAGCTCTGTCAGAGCAAAGACTGTAGTCCCCTATACTTGTATATGACTGTGAGTCTGTTGTTTATAGTTGTCAGCATCAACATAGACTCTCCAAGGAAAAGGCCATCCTTGACTTCTGCCCCAGTAAATTCTTTGTGAAGTCCTTGTAGAGTCCTCACATTTCATAGCTATGGAAGAGTTATCACCTTGTTGATATGTGAAGGGATGCCTTGTGGGAAAAACTCCTCCAGTTTTAGACTAAACACCTTTTTTTTTTTCCAGTCCTCTGTCCAGCCTAGGGAGTACAGAACAGTGAGGTCATCAGTCCCTCCAAATGCTGCCAAGGAAGCAAAAAGTCTACTTGTCAAAGAGGTAGGACTTAAGTTTGCATTCAGTCATGTGATGTTTCTGTCATACATGTAATTTTCAGATTTCATTCAATCATATTTCTATGATTATGAAGAAAAGTAGTTTGCCAAATTTCAAAGTCTGTATTCAGTCATGTGATGTTGCTGGTCTACATGTAATTTTCATATTTCATTCAGTCATCTTTCTATGATCATAAAGGAAAGTACAGTGAATAGCAATTACTCAAGAAACTGAATATGGTTTGGGAAATCACTTGTTGCGTTCCTTGGAAAGAAGTATTTTACTTTGATGAAGGTATTACAGGTTTCTTCAAACACTGTTTTGTCTTTACAGGGTATCAGTTTTTACACAACTAGTTGGAGCCAGTTACACTACAAATATGAGGACTATGGAGGCAGTTATCATCAGTTACCACGGTAATCGTTATCATCATATCTTATCAACATTTTATCAACAACTTTAGATATAATTGAACTAACCTTTGCTTGTTCATGTGATGCATGCACATAAGTCTCTTAAACCCTTGGCTTGAAATCTAATACTAAGAGGGGTTTTAGATGGTCCATTTTATTAGGGCTTAAGACATTTGAAATGTTACATGTGTTCCTACCATAGGGCAAGAAGTGTATTTAACTTTTTTTTGTATTCGTATTTGATGGCCACAGAAGCGACAGGTCAGGGGACCTCCCACCACAGGTGTATGAGTTGGATGAGGCAGACAAAACAGATGAGGTACAGGACAAACCACATTTGATATATATATTGTTTGAAGTAGTACATGTAACGCCAACTCTTTTGAAACCTTTGATATGCAATCTACAACTTACATTTTATACACCCAGTAGCCCCACATGTTAAATGACTTCTCTGTCTATACTTCCACAGGAGATGTCGATTCTGTACGAGGGTGCAGAAAGCATTACTAAACAGGGTTTTCTGTACAAGGCCCCCCTCAACAGTGAGGGTAGTATCATCACCAGTATGAGAGTAAGCTGTTATGTCCACTTACCCACTTTATTTGTAGTTATGACAGATATGATGCTCCAAATAACCAGCTTTATGGCACAGGCCTAATTTGTATGTAAATGGTATGATGAATTGTTTGAAACAGTGTGATTTATTAGGCATTGAATAAACAAGAAATCCTAGTAATACTGAACAATATTCTGCTTCAAATATTTATTTGCCTCTTCAATGGTTGCTTTAGATATTGGTCCGAACTCTTAAGAGGGGAAGTTCAAGATCATGTACAAGACTTAGTTGGAGTTAAGGTCATAACCCAACCACACCGTAGGCTAAACTTAATGGTATAGTAACTATAGCTAGCACTTCTATTATTGTGCTATCTCTTGATCTCAATATCAGAGGTGTAATTCTGCATGGTAGCCTTTCCTAGAAAGAAAATCCATTGCAAGTGTAATGTGGCACTAACTGTGATCCTTTGATTTTATTCCAGTCCTTCAAGAGGCGGTTCTTCCATCTTAAGCAACTGCCAGACAAGTCATATGTCTTGGACTACTACAAGGATGAGAAGGCCAAGGAAGCAAAGGGAACAATCTATCTGGACTCCTGTACAGGGGTGGTCAAGGTCTGGACTTTTTTTGGTTAACACTCAGCACTGAAATGTACATTCTAGCTTGAGTCAAGTTGATGTTGAAAATGACTTTGATACTACATTGTGATATAGATGTATCCTACATACTTTCACATATTAGAAAACTGTTTAGTATATTTAGGTTATTAAAAAAAATATGTATGATATTTTCCTTTCTTACATGTATATATATCATTATAAAACTCTGTGTGTGAGTGCAAGTTTTTCTTGTTGTATTATCTGTATCTGTCCATGTGTCTGCTGTCAAGAAATATGTGTATATCATATATGGATAGACACATACATTGTACACTAGCTCCTTCTCGTACACATTTTGATGTTACATTCCATTTATTTCCATATCTTGCCCATTCTTATGTTGTACTTGTGTTTGTGTGTTTGTTTGTGTGTGTGTCTGTGTCCATCCATCCTCCTGATTCTGTCCTCTGTCAAGAAAGGAAACTATAAGGTACAGGTGCAGTACAGAACACAGTTGCTATGTCTGTCACCTTTACTTGTCTCCAATAAATCCATTCTAACCATCAGAGTTTTACTAGGTTTGCAACACTGACTTTTGGGGTTTGTCAGTAGGAAAAAAAGAGCACCCGTTTCATCTATAGAGTGTGTGAAGGAATGCCATTTCTTTCAGTAGTATTAGACATAATATTCAATTCGAAAAACTCAAGATGTTCTAGCTATGGCCATATTAACACTGTACTGAGCACTGGCCATATTACACAGATCCAAGGTGAGGGGTTGTCATTTTGAATATGCAAACCAGAAAAAAAATTGAAAAATGACATTTGGCGATATGTATGTCCTGGCGATAAGTGATTAATGATTTTTCTTCGTGAATCCAAGCCAAGAGAAATGTCCTGGTTGAATAGTTAAACTGAAACTAGAGAATGGAATTATTTCTATTCTGGTGCCCACCAAATCTATATGTACTAACAAAAAAGGCAAAATACAGGCATATTGGGGCAAAGAGATTCTGAGAATTACAATGTAACTGTCAAGAAAATGAAATGACTTTGCATGCTTCCTTTACCAACCAACAGGGCAGACATTACAGTACATCGTAATCACATAATGACACATTGTATACATAACGTTTTTCAAGTTGTGAATTTCACCTGTTGCAGAACTCCAAGAGCCGTAAGTTTGGTTTCGAGGTGCGGATGCAGGACGGGAGCTACTACTACCTGGCGGGGGAGGGGGAGGCTGAGATGGATGAGTGGGTGTCGGCCATCAACAAGGTGGTGCAGAGTAACATCGAGGCACAGATCAGGCAGGGGGACGAAGGTGAGTTTTACATAAATCTACTACACTGTGAAAGGTGTGTTCCGCAGGACTGACAGGAATCTAATCTTAGATAGTAAGTCTAAACGATAAGGAAAGGCTGTTGGTGTCAACACCCATGTGGTGCAGAGTAACATAGAGGCACAGATCAGGCAGGGGGACGAAGGAGTTAAGTGCAATGCTTTACATAAAATAACTGCACTATGGAAGGTGTGTTTCGCAGGACAGACAGTAGTCTTAGATAGAAAGTCTTAATGATAACTTAAGGAAAGGCTGTTGGTGCCATCAACAAGATGGTGCAGAGCAACATCGAGGCATAGGTCAGGTAGGGGAATGAAGGAGGTAAGTGTAATGCTTTATATAGATCTACTGAATACTAGGGATCTTAAACAGAAAGTCTTAATGTCATCAAAGGTGGTGCAGAGTAACATAGAGGCACAGATCAGGCAGCGGGACGAAGGAGGTAATATATAAGTGTAATGCTTTACATAGATCTGCAGAATAATGAGAGGTGTGTCTTTGGACTGGCAAGAATCTTGGATAGAAAGTCTTAACGATAAGGAAAGGCTGTTGGTGTGAATGCTAAGGTGGTACAGAGTGACATTGAGGCCCAGAGAAATATGTAAAATCACTTGAACATACCAAGTGATGTGTGTACTACATATTAAATTGATGTAAGGTAAAGGCAAAGGTGGTCAAACCTCAGGCTTTTCTTTTAGCTAGTTTGTATTTATGTACATGTATTCAACAGTACACATGAAGATATAAATTTCTATTTCCATCTTTTGAAGTTTGTTTTGTGGTTATTCCAGAAATGAATGACACCCTGCCCTCACCCAGCAAGTCTGAGAGCCTGAGAGAAAGTCTGGAGAACAGCATGCACCCGGAACTCATGAAGGTCAGGGAGGTTATACATGTGTTTCATGTTTATGACAGTAGCAATGGAAAATTGGAATCTACTTGTACAGTACTTCAGAAGAATGTTGTACATACTCTACATCTACTTTGAAGAGCTAAAGTGAGATGATAGAGCAACATCATCACTTGTCTTTGATGATGATCTAGAAGTAGTAGATTGGTTTATTATGAAGAAGCAATACATAACAGTCCTCCTGGCAGCCTAGGAGGCTGAATTGCGAGGACATTCCAATTATGTTCCATTCCAATCATGTTCCATTACAACAATTAGCAAACTTTATGAGCAATTTTAGAATATAGTACAGTATTACTTTGTCTGCTTATAGGATAGATAATACTTGTGTAGTCAGTGCATGAAAGTCCTGACATTAGCATGTTGATTCCCACAGTATGCAAGAGAGTCTGACAACCTGATTGCCATCAAGAGGAAGGAGAACAGACAGAAACTGATGGACGTGTACCCAGAGATGCAGGTTTGTGGGACCCAACTCTATAGAGCAAAACACTGTCATGTATAATCTAATACTAGTCACTGGTCACAGACTCTCAAATTATCTTAATTGTATGCCTAACAGCTCAAGTTGAACTTGGCATGCAATAAACTTGAATGTTATATGTTAATCAAAACTGTATGTTTTAGTGTCTTTCAGTTATATTTCTATTATATATTTTATGTCTTACAGTGTAATGTAAACTTGACATGCAATAAACATTTCTGTCATATGTCAATCAAAACTGTATGTTTTAGTCTCTTTTAGTTATGATACTGCCATATCTTTCATACATCTCAGATTTGTTTGCAAATGCAAAAAGTAACCACTGATATCAATTTTATTTTTTAATGATGTAAGTACATTTTCACCTGTATGTGATGATATTCTATTGAACCACCATCAGAAAGTCTTAAAGATATTGTATTTGATTTTCTTGCTGTGTTAAAGATGAGAGAATCAGGGCGGAGCTTTCAGAAGGAGGATAACCGTGTGTATGAGGAACAGTTCGGGATCAGGTTCCTGGTCAGGTGTGAGGAGCTCAGGTTCAGACTGGCTGCAAACATCGCCGAGGAAGAAAACGGGCCTGTCACCAACGTAAGTCATTTCCTCTGTCCACAATAAATCTGTAACATTGAGTCCTAGTTAGAGTAGATCTCCCACCACTGTTCAGTACACATGCATAGAGCAAGTCCTGACGCGAGACGCTGATGCAATGTTAGTCTGGATGTAGGGACTCAAACTGTATGCTTGTTGTTTCTGTTCAGTACATGTGTGTGTATGATTCTTTCCCTGTGTGAGGAGGGATGCAGACCAGTGAACAGTCCTACAGTTAGTAACATGTGTATAGATTTAAAGATGAAACCTACCTAACTTTTATGCTACTGGGAAGATATTTAGTGCTCAAACTGGAATATTAAGCTGTGGTGTAATGCCCATTTTGAAAAGAGCAAAGGGAATCTTGACACATTTAAGTTACTGCAAAAAGCCTTAAGTTGATCCTTATTGTCAAGAATAATGGAAGAGTTAGCATTACAACTACAGAATACAGTCCCATACACTTCCATCTTTCACAGCCTATCAATTGAATGTACACTTTCCTCCAAAAATTTGGAGTTCACGTTTGATGAATAATGTAATACAGAGACAACTTTCTCACCCCATAGTCACCCTGTTTTCAACTGACTTCTAGAACATTCTACCAACAGAAGGCTTATTTTTCATAGTCAGATAAAGTTCCTTAATGGGATAGCTGAAAACAAGCTACATGCATCGCCACATATAGTAGTGATAAGATGACTCCAGGGTTATGCTTTGAGCCAGATCAATGGTACTTAAAGTGTTGGACTTCATCCAAATGGACAATCTGACAGTATCTCTCCATGCATTATTTAGTGATGGTGTGTTTTGGCAAGCTACAACGTCGTAAAATTTCACATTACAGGAGTAACGTTGTTACTAAGTCTAATGTTGTTATCTATATTGCTGTCAGCTTGCCAGCTAAAGAATTGAGTGTTAGAGCCATGTTTGTGTTCAACAGAGATTGTTAGGTTTCAGGTGCCTTTTGCTTGTACATTTATGATACAAAAGTACATATTCTGGAGCCAGAATTTGTATTTTGCATGCATTGTAATGGTGTAGTTTTATACCTACCTACCAGAGACAGGCATTCATTTCCAGAGAGCCCAGCTAAGATATAAACTAGTTAGAGAAGGCTGTGCTGTCTACTAGCAGCTTGTCATTTCCTGTGTTGATGGAATTATGTTGGAATAGATTGAATCTTGGCACACATTTGTACACATTACTATTACCGACTGTTATTCAACATAGTTTCAGTCTCTCTACTTTCCAGTCAGATGAGTTGTAGAAAAGTAGTGCATTAACTTGTTATTTTATCTCTCAAGCACAATATGTCTGTATGTTCTAAGTGTATAAGTTCTAAAAGTGCCCTCGAACTTAATGCTAACCTGGTGCCTCAGAAAATTGCTAGAAAGTATATTGGAGTATGATTGATCTCAACAAGAGCTAAGGAAAGATCACACAGTAAAGTTATGTTCACTTTATCCATGCCATCAATGATTTTGCATGATTAATGCCTGTATATGCTAGAATAGTAACTCCTAAGGTTTGCTTGTCTTGACTTATTTCAAAATTAAAAAAAGTCAAATTTTTGTGTTAGCTCATACATGCAAAGTTGAACTTTTATCCAAAATGTCTTATACCAACTCAGAAGAACTTTATAAAATTTTGCGAACCCAAGAAATTGTAACTCCTTCCAGGTTGAGCCTTTCTTCACTACCTTGTCCCTCTACGACGCCAAAGAGAACAAGAAGATCTCGGAAGACTTTCACTTCGATATCAACGACGTGAAGGTTCGGCAGATGTTGGTCCGAGGGAAGGACGCGGAAAACATTCCAAACGGTCACAGTAACGGGGACGCTCAGCTGCGGCACGGGAAGTTCACACCATACTTAGGGAAGCTGAAGGAGGAGTGGTTGCAATATCCTCATCAGGTAACTTACTGATCTTCTGTGTTCATTGTGAGTAAAATGACTTTACGGTGCACACCCCAGTTCTTCCGCAACCGGGGTCCGTGGTAGTAAGCGACAAAAAAAGTGGCAAAAGGCTTCTGAGTGTCTATGTTTGAGTTTACATTTCTCATTATTTACTGCTAAATGCTAACATGGCTGAAAAGTGTAGGAAATGGTGTGATGGTGTGTTCTGGGTGCAAATTGCTAAGTGCCACAAAAAGCAGCTAAAGGCATTTTCCCTGTTTGAAGTAAAAGGTGTGGGTGGTTTGTTTCGCTACTTTCTGTCCAGATTTCTGTCCGGATTGATGCTTGTGAAAGTTGACTACATATAGTTCTAGTAAAAATGATTTTGTCAAAAGTGTTTGAGTAGATTTTTGTAGCTTTCACTTTTATTCTTTAGACTAACTAATTCTTTTGCCTTCTCTCTCTCTGTATCTGACAATACTACAGCTTCCTTTCCTTCCAGCTACGGTTAGTTCTGTGTTCTCTCTGCCCTTCTTTCCTGTCCTTGTTCTGCCAGAATGTCCAAGTATAACATTTCCACCCTCCCACACAGGGTTGACTATCACGGCAATGTCATACGATATCACCCCTGCCTTTTCAGCCACAGAAAACGGGTATTAGGGGCGTGGCTTCTAACCAACTGTCAGCCCATCAGAGAAATGCCTTTTTGTTGTCCAATGGTGCCATATAAGGCGACTCATTAATATTTAAGAGCAAGATAACAGTACCGGCATAACGTTTGACAGTTCTTTTAACATCCAGACTTCTTTATCAGGTACCAAATTTAAGATTTGTCGGTTCTGTTGGTTTAGGGTAACCACGGCATCACTGTATACCGACCGAGCATACGAAAAAAACATCACGCAAAAATAACAGATCTTGCAATCTGGGTGCTGATGGGCCTGCAACAAATCAGGCAAGCTCATTAATATTCATAAGCAAGGTGCCCCTAGTACCCATTTTCTGCGGCTGAAAAGGTAGGGGTGATATCGTATGGCATTGCCGCGATAGTCAACCCTGTGTGGGAGGATGAACATTTCTAGCTCTGACAAAATGCAAATTCGTGTGTGCTTTAGTCCAGTAGTAGTACTAACATTGAATGTTCACTAGAATAGCAAAATATGATGTTTTTGTCCTAGCTTACACATATCTGTACTATCATAATATTTTGTCCATTTGTTTTTAATTTGAACAAATTCTAAATGAGTTCTTGTGAGAAAGTTGTGACTTCTTGTCTGTTTCTTTGACAGCTTTCTGTGGTGTGCCTTATGTTTGAAGTTTACTGTAAATTTGCAGACGAAAAAAGATGTGTATGCTTACAACTTGTGATGCACCGTTATGTACATGTATATTGAGAGACGGACCAGGAAGAATCCTTGTTGGGAGGCTATGTGCTTAATGTTACCATTTGTTCTAGTTCAATAACAAAACATCTTCTCTGCCCAATCCTTGGTTGGTGGAAGTCTGTTGGAAAGTTGGACTCAACCACCCAAAGTAACAAACAGGCTCCTGACTGCTGCTTGGTTGTGTTGTCCGCAGGGTCTTTTTTCAGTCACCAGTCCCCACCCGGACATCTACCTGGTGTTGAGAATAGAGAAAGTTCTGCAGGGCCACATCAACAACTGTGTGGAGCCGTATCTGAAGGGAGGGGAGAACTGCAAGGTAGGGGGCTCTGCTGCAACGTCCTGGAGTTTTGCTTTGTGTTACCAAAAAAGAGGAGAAGTTCATACAGATTTTTGGTTCATGATATTCTCTTTTGTTCTTTTGGGAATTTCTTTTTGGTTGCAAAGGTTTAGATATTTAAGATGTGATAAGTCGTCATACATGTAAATTATACATGGCAATGTGCTGTATATTGTAAAATGTATTCAGATGACTGTGCTGCATAAGATACAGTGTATACTGAATAGTAATAAAATTTTATCTATTCTTTTTTTAGGTATCCCAGAAGGCTGTAAGACAGGCGAAACATTTCTGCAGCAGACTGGGACAGTACAGGATGCCTTTTGGATGGGCAGCAAGGTACAAAACAAATACATATTTTAATGGTATCAGTCTAGTTATGATTGCTTGAAACAGTAATTTTTGTATCCATGAATAGTTTCAACAGGTTGTTAAGTCACCATGCAGGTCAACAGGGAATCTGCTCAAGGCATGAACTATGATAAAGCAGATGTATAGACTCAGTCATGTTTGGGACTGCATTTGTAAGAAGTGTGTTGTAAACACCATAGAAACCATCAATATACATTGTGTAAATACTTAACATTTGTGGCGCATCTGTTAGCTGTGACAATTAGCTTCAGTGTGACATACATGTAGAAACAGAATTGCCCTGTGGAAGTTTGCAGTCACCAAATGTTGGCTGGAATAAAACACTTTAATTAGTACTCTTTGTAGAACTGAAGTACGATTTAGGACTTTGGTCTTTAGACATTTTTGGGACTGCAGTAACACAAATGTTTTGTAAGAATTTGCATCCAGAGTAATAGTAGATTTTATACAATCATATAGATGAAGTAAGGAACATGTTGACAGTATTACTGAGTGTGTTCTGACATGTTTCTAGGCCAGTGTTCAAAAGTTCATCAGGTGAACTTGACAGTGAGGCAGACTTCACGCCCATCTTCAAGCAGGAGAGTCAGAAGCTGTCTGATGAGGACATGTTCAAACATCTGGCAGATATCAAAAGGTGAGGAAATCTCTTTGAAATGTTGAAGGTTGAAGGAAAGAGCTCAAGCAGAAGTATGTATTGGTTCATTTTTGTGGTTGTATGATTTGAGTGTTCTCAAGATGTACCACTTTAATACCACACATGTGTAGGAACTTTTCCACAATCTAGCTGCTATCCCTGTTAGGAAATATGAACAACTGACATGGAAGTCAGAGGTGTGTGTTACAAATGTGCAACATGTATGACTCTCATGTTGCTTTTTCCAGACCAGAGAAAATGTCCAAACTTCAGCCAATTCCAGCCAGCCTCAGGGTAGTGGTAGAAGCTGTCCAGTCACAGTTGTCAGGTAAAGAAATATTATGGCAGTTTCAAGACACTTTAAAAAACCACTGCAATGGTCAACTGAGTAGAGTTTTTGCCTTGCATTTAGTAGGTTGTGACTTCCATCCTGTCCAAGTCATACCAAAGACTTTGATAATGGTACATACTGATTTCTCTGCTTAGCACTCAGCATTTGGGAAAGTGTTAGGTGGTTGAACACACACTGCCCTATGCACCAACTGATATGGGAAAAGCGTTTATCTTAAACTTTGAATTCAAGGCATTAGATGTTATGAAAGCTCTCTCTCTCTCCCTCTCTCTCTCCCTCTCTCTCTTTCTCTCTCTCTGTCCCCCTCAGTCCCATAGCTATGTAGCCGTAGGTGTCTGTCCACAAAGGTGCTTTACCTCTGACAGTTGTCAGCCAGTCTAGTCAGCTAGGCCGCCATCCTTCCTGACCTATCCTGTTACGTCCTATTTTATTATGATATCAAATGTAACTACATTCTAACTCCAGTGACTTTAATATGGTCTTCGTATGCTGAAGATAGCAGACGTAAACATAACCTTATAGAAAGTGACAGAGACAGCCCAAATTTGTAATCAACAATGTTACATTTTTTGTTCCTTTCCAGGCTGTGTGACATCATCCCTGGTCCCTGTCCGCCCATTCCCAGATTCTCCCTCACACATCGTTAGGGAAATCGAGGAGTTCCTGCCAGAGGATGCCTCTGTACTACAACCATTCACTTCCTACAAGAACAACCTGTACATATATCCACTCATACTCAAGTTTGACAACCAGAAAACATTTGCCAAGGTGGGTTGTTAGTTTACACAAGCAGTTTGTGTACAAGCAGAGTTTAAACGTTAACCATCCAAAGTTTTAAAAGTATTTTGGCACATTCTGTACCACATATATGTTTCAGCTGGGAAAACCTGATTTTTCCTCTTACCACAAAATTATAAATTTACAGTATAATAGGTTATGTTTGACGACCACTACATGTACTATGTTTCTGACTGTTGCTGTCTTTTCTTTTGTGCAAAGGCCCGTAACATAGCCTGCTGTGTAGAGTTTAGGGACTCTGATGATGAAGATGCATTGCCTTTAAAGGTAAGAATTTGTGATGATAAACTACACTGTATGTTTGGGGAAGCACTTGAATTTTGTTTGCATTAAGAAGTAATGAAAATAAACAAACTTGTATGCATCGTGTGTAAAATGGTGCTGACTTTGGTCCTTCGTTGTCACCTTTCAATTGTGATAATTGATTAGAATGTCAAGTATTACCATATCTGTTGGAACTGAGCATATAGTAAGTTTAATGTACCCACACATACATGTAACTGAGAAATATTTCCTTGTTGTTCATAGTGTATCTACAGCAGACCAGGGTGCCCTGTGTTCACCACAAGTGCCAATGCTGCTGTGCTGCACCACAACACAACACCTGACTTCTATGAAGAGGTTTGTACCCACAGAGCAATCTCCATTACTCCTGCTAGAACTCGGTCCCAAACCATAACTCTGGACATGTGACAGGGATGCACTCCAATCTGCCAGTCTCTTCACAGTAAATGCACTCATAAGATACAATTTCTAGCTATGTAAGCATTAGATGCTACCGTCAAGTCAACAAGGACATCCAATGTATTCTAATACTGTAATTGGACAAGGATGTTAGATGGACACGGATATTACAGGCTATTGTGTTCAGCACTGATATGCACTCTTAGTATGGTTCATGGGGGAAAGTCTTTGAAAGTTGGATGTAAATGCGGATTTAATTTTGCAGTAGCTGAAAAATGGCGTGTTTTTGAGTCGTGTTAGCACCATATGCTTAGCACATACTTCCATGAAAAATGTTAGGAGTGGTTTTGACTTTGTGGGGAAGCGTCCACCGTTAAAACCGTGAACATAAAACTACCGCAAATATTTTTGCATATGCAGCAGTGTCTCCAGGACTGTCTTGAAGGGGCTATAAGTCATTTTAGTAAGCTGAAAGAAGCAGTACCATGAAGCAGGGTTGTAGTCAGCCCGAAATCATTTTCTGTCCCCTTGATTTTGAATGGCTTTGACGCAGTGTTCCTAGGGGGGTCCTGGGGCATTCTCCCAAGGAGAATTTTGAAACCTAAACCCTCTAAAACACTATTTCCTGCATTTTGAGGGTTCAATTTTGCTGACAGAGGACGGATTAGGCAAACATTTTTTCTGTCCCCAGCTGCAAAATTCCGTCTAAGGACGGAAGGACGGGTGCTGGCTACAACCCTGCCATAAATAAAGCATATTAGATGATGGTTCCTAACGTGATCTTTCATGTGGATTTCAGGTGAAAATCGCCTTACCCACCCAGCTGCAGGACAGACACCACCTTCTCTTCACCTTCTACCATGTCAGCTGTGATCAGTCTGTTAAGGGCTCAACCAAGAAGAAAGACAACGTGGAAACTGTCGGTGGGTACACTTAATAAACACGGGATCTACCCAGTAGAGCTCTTATGAACTGAACCTTCAGCATACTATGAATAGCACTGTGACAAATGTTGTACATAAATTTTACAAAAAAGGGGATTGTCGTTAGCTTCATTTTTCCTGTCATCATTCTTATTGTATTTTTTCTCTCCCATTTTCTGCTCTAGTTGGGTATGCCTGGCTACCTATTCTAAAGGATGGAAAGTGAGTATATTCTTGTTATAATCTGACATATAACAGTTACTGTACACTTAATGAAAACCATGCAATTTATGATCTTAGTCTTACATATCTTGTCCATAATTTTCATTGAAGATGTTGAAAGTGTACTTAGTCTTATTAAATATAGAATTAGATATAGGCAGGCAAATACCATGATGGAAAATTTGTCTCTACTTTACTATGACCCCAGTTTGACAACAAACTACACATTGTGGATGCTAAATTCATTTTATTTGTCTCTTTAGAATCAACCTCCAGGATGAAGAATCCCTGCCCATCTCTGCCCACCTCCCTCCTGGCTACCTTACACACAAGCCACTGGGGATGGGAAAGGTAAGGACACTCCTTGTGTGGAGTCACTAGACAGATATTTTATACTTCTGTTTCAGCAGTCACACATTTCTATACATTGCACCAAATGTATATTCAGATGGTCAGGCCATATCTATTGTAATGAATCAGTGAACTTTTTTTTTTCAAAAACCAACAGGCCATATGATTTTGGATCATAGGTACCAAGACGCTGTGATCCAATGCTCATATTTAATACATGTACCCATGGATGTCTGTAAAAGTGATCCATGCTGTCTCTGTGTTAAATAAGACATGTTTTTGTTCTCCATTATCTCAGATTGCAGGACCAGAGATCAAGTGGGTGGATGGAGGCAAGAAGCTGTTCACCCTGTCTACAAGACTGGCTTCTTCCATTTACTCCAAGGTAACCAGAAACCTCTTCATTGGTTGAGGATCATTACTATGGTTATGATCATATTTCAGTACCATGGACACAACCATGTAATGTTAAGTGGTAGGTAGTATCACATTTTACTCCTATGGACACAACCATGTTTTGTAGTGTTAGGTTATGATCACAGTTCAGTACCAAGGACAAACTATTGTGTCAGTAGTAGTAGTAGGTATGATCACATTTCAGTACCATGGACATACCCCAAGTACTACATCAGTATTTGTAGGAAATGATCACCATGGACACAACCATGTACTGTAGCAGGGGTGTAAAGGTATGGTCACAATTCAGTACCATGGACAAAACCAACTTGACTTTTTCACTATTCCCTGAGTATCTGTATCTATATAGCCGGTAAAACCGCCCTTCGGCTTGGGGCACGCGGCGCGACAGCAGCTGGTTATATTACACCGAAGGACCCGTCACACCTAACTTTTTCACATCTATCTGCAAGCGTTCTTTAAAACTATTCAGAGATGATGCCCCTACTGTGCTTGGTGATAACAAATTCCACTCTACGATCATAGTACAGTCTGTTGATATGCAAATGACTTCAATAAGACACTAACAATTCCTGTTTGTTTAGTTGAACACTTGTGTTGTGAGATGTTTGTTACTGTTATGTATTGATGTGTACTTTTCCCCATGTTCAGGACATGCACATGAACAACTTCTACTCCCACTGTGAGAAGGTGGACTCCAGCAGTGGTGGCAGTGACTTGGACATGTGCAAGTTTCTCAAGGTAAATAAAAAACGATCATAGATTAATTGCATTACAGAAAAACAGTCTTCAAATGATCATGTAGATTTTGATCTTCTTAATATTTTGAGGTGATATTTGGGGCCCGTGTAACATGAGCAAATGCATACAAACCATACAGTGTAAGCACAAACCATACAGTGTTTTGTAACTGGCACAATGGCCTTGAGAGTAAAGTGGTAGTAGAAAGAGTATGGGAGTTGAACACACCCCGCTACTAGTGGTATGACACCCTACTAGCCATATCCTAAAATGGAGTTGGGTATGCACCTATACACCAAAAGGTGTGGTAAGACAAATTGTAACTAGCTAAATGCAGCATTTTGCTATTAAAAAACATGTTGTTTGTCCCTGTAGTCCCTCCATGCAGCAGATGAGTGCACAGTTGTCCAGTTCCTGCCTGTGTTGTTGAACCAGCTCTTCAGAGTTCTGGTCAAGACCAACAGTGAGGATGTGGCCACCAATGCTACCAGGTCAGCTCTAGCAAATTTTGATGTTATATTGGTGCATTTTTCATTAGAATTCAGTTGCTATAGTTTTGTGTTACTATGTCAAAGAATGGTTGTGACCAAAGGTTTGAAGTTTTGATTTTTAAAGGATAAGATAAGAAACACTTGATTGATTTAATGATTAGCAAACTTGATTAATTTTGAAAATGAAACAGGAGTCTTTCAGTTGAAACCAAGAGGCAGTGCTAACATGTCTTCAGTGGTTACAACATTAAACAGTGCTAATTTTTGTGTATACTATCCTTTTCAGAGTGCTAGTCCATGTTGTGTCTAAGATGCATGAAAATGGTCACCTCAAGTTGTTGCAGTCATATGTCAAGGTAAGGTTTTCCTGGAG
Source organism: Branchiostoma floridae (assembly GCF_000003815.2). NCBI lineage: Eukaryota > Metazoa > Chordata > Leptocardii > Amphioxiformes > Branchiostomatidae > Branchiostoma > Branchiostoma floridae. Next base: position 10,287,040 of record NC_049990.1, read on the forward strand.
TACATTTATCTTGCCAGGTTTCTGCTTTTAGGGAAATCATGATGTGTTGTTTTAAAAATTAGTATTGATTTACGTGTATAATATTCTAATATGTATGATTTAAGTCTGTTTGCTAGAGAGAATTTGTATGTAAGATTATCATTATCAGATAATAATCAGAATTATTCATTGTTGTTACAGAATGTGTTTGTGACAGAGCCAGTGACAGCATCCAAACCCAAGACAGTCCACGAGGAACTGGCTAAGAACATGAACATCCTCTTGAGACCATCCTCTGACTTCCTCGTCATTCACAAGCTCATGAATGTAAGTATGCTTCCTTTCCTAATTGTTAACAATTTTAGCTTTGAGCAAGTGTACTCCTCATATATGTGGCCCATTCATTCATTTTAGGTTTATCATGACTGGTACTTCAAAATTAAGTTGAATCGAGTAAAAAGCCAAAGAGAAATAAAGTAATTGTAAAGTAACCCAAAACAGCAATTTTTATACATGCACCACTAGTTATTAGTTATGTACTTCATGGTTTTCCAAGAAAAATCAATTTACATTTTTGAAATCTTAATTATGAAGTTTGATATTTTCTCTCCCACAGCATGCATGGTTCTTCTTTGAGATCATTGTGAAGAGTATGGGGCAACATCTCATTACCATGAACAGATTACAGGTAAGGAAAAAATGCTATTCCTTCCTCTGTGCTTTCTTCTTATAGTCAGCCGTTAGACTATTATCTTACTCACTTGATGTCCCACCTATTGTTGCTCACCCAACATGCATGGCACTTAAAAGGGCAGCAGTTGTTAAGATAGGATATGAAGGTCCCCTTTTTTGTCCTTCACAATACGTTTCATGAGAGAATGTTTATACATTAGATCTAAACATGCAGCGCTTCTACGTACAGTTGTATGACCTACATGTAGGCATAGCATTTCAGTAAGCTAGATTGGATCCAGATAATTCCTATGTCCATTTCCACACACAGGTGAGCAGACATTCGCGGTTCCCTGCGTCCTATCAGTTTGCCATCCAGAGCCTGCTGCAGACCCTGATGCCCCACATCACACAGAAACACAAGGAGAACGCCCTGGAGGTCAGCAACGCCAACCGCAGCCTCGCAAACTTCATCAAGGTAACTGGTCCTTAGTTTTCTTGGTTTCAGTCAGTTGTAAATTGCAATATTTTTTAGTGTGTCTTTTGTTGTTCCTATTGATTGCCTGTAAAGTTCAAGGACTTGTACATGTACCTTGTTCCCTTTTCCAGGGGAGTGCTGCATGGTAGAGATATGTACAAAAATGTACATGTATCAGCTTCTCCTATTATCCTTGTTCATATTTTTGTCAGGGTTGCAGCAAGTTCGAACAGTTTTTAAAAACATGAAAAGGATGAAAAAAAAATATGCAGAATTTTTTGCAAGAAGGCATGACCAAGATTTTATGTCACAATGGAATGTTCTACTCTTTCAGAGGTGCTTTACTTACATGGACAGAGGGTTTGTCTTCAAACTCATCAACTCATACCTGGACCATTTCAACCCCTCAGACCCAAAGGTAGGTGTCTTTAATGTATTTTGCCTTTGATGTTTTGTTTTGTGTGAAATTGAATCAGATGTTCTTGCTATTAGTACATGTACGGTCTAACGTTTAGAAAATTTATACAAAAAAGAAGTAGATCAGATAGATCATTACAAATAACTTGTTTGTTGACATGCACAGACACAATATTTATGGTTGGTTGCATCTTGTATTAAGTGTGGTTTTACAAATGTTTGAACTGTTGAAAGAATAGTTAAAGACATAACGTAAAATGAATGTACTATGCTGTTCTATGTTTCATGACTGTTCTATCAGAAGTGGCAGTTAGCACCAGTGGTAAGTCATGTCAATCAAAAACAACTGCTGCACTCTGATTGGCTACGTAATAACTGATGGCTTGCCAATCATTTCAAGCACCATGTTCTGTCCACAGGCTTGTCTAACATGCACAGATCTTGCATCGTTTCTTGCCACACTTAACAGAGGACTTAATGCATGGTTATATGCAAGAATGGGGCTTTTAGAGTACATTACTTTAAGTCTTTGCCTAGCAAATGCAACCAGTGAGTCACAGTGCTCTTTTTCAAAGCTTATGCAATAGACAATAGGTAATGAAGAATGTTCAGAATCTGCAGTTAATTGAGAAAATACTTTGAATGGGATATAAGGTTAGAAAGACATATTTTAACATTAATCAATTTGATTGATATACATGTATCGCATTTGAGTAATTTGACAGTCATTAATTTAATTTTGTACAATTGATTATGAAGTGATAAGATTGATTGGACTTTGTCTGTTTCAGGCCCTTTTTGAGCTGAAGTTTGAGTTCCTGAAGATCGTGTGTAGCCACGAACACTACATTCCCCTCAACCTGCCTCTGCAGAGGAAAGGCTACATGCACAGGTTCCAAGGTGGGCTACACTTTCTTTGTACTAAAGAGTTGTATCTTGTGCTGGGTCCTATGATTGGTATACATGCACACGTTGGAAACAGGAGCCAGACATTTCACGTGTATCAATTTTCTTTTTCCATTCCATTGACACAAACAAGTTGTAGACTCAAGAACAGAAAACAAATGATTGCTTTAATTCAGAATGTCACAGATTGCTCATGTTCCATCTAAGTGTGAATGAGAATGTAACATGATGATAATACATGTCCAGATGCCATAGGGCACACCCACATTGTGGTCGGCTTCTTTGGTGAGGGAGGAATCAGCCTGATTGACATAGAGGATGGTAAGACCAGTCAGTGGGCTTCGTGGGTGAGCTGGGGTGGCTGTGGTTAAAGTTACAGGCAACAAAAACCCTGGGGATTTAACTTGTTAAGCCCCAAAGGTTCAAACCTCCTCATCTGTGACATGCAGGAGAAGTTCTGTATGTCTTGGGTCCTGTGCAGACTGAAATTACATGTACTTGGACAAATGAAAAGGGCATGAACTTATTATACCCATTCAATTTTTGAGCTGATCCAGGGATTGAGAGGTTTCGAGGACTTAAATGTTACCTAAAGCTGTGCTACATTTGGAATCCTATTTGGAATGTACAATTCTGTCTGTGTGCAAATAGCATCCTCTGAGACAAAATAAACGGGAATAATCTCTTCCTAGAGACCTACATGTAACTTCCTTTGTCTTAGAAAAGGTACGCAATCTGGTAATTTGGCACATGTTTTAGTTTGGCATATTTTTTGTCAATATGTTTAAAGGACTACGAGAGAAAGGACTTCCAGAACCATCCCGATTTTCTGAAATCTGGAAATGATTTTCTTTTTTGGGAAAGCGGGACAAAGATCAAAATTTTGTTGCCTGTCTATTTTATATCCTGCTTGGGGCAAAGGATATGCCAGCATGGATTAGCAATGCTGTGGTGTTGTTGACATCTGTCATGTAATGAAGGGGAAAGGTATTGAACCTGACTGTGACAACCTACAGTAGATGTCTTAAAGATACATAGTTTGACTTCAATCTTCCTCAAGGTGTGAGAATTCTTCCCATCTTAGTACAATAATACCCCTATCCCCTTTACTGGTGCTTGTAAGGTTGAAGATGTCTTACATCCCATAGTCTTCCATTGATTGTAGTTAGCTGTTTGGTTTGTATTTTAAGAATTCTTCAACCCCCAACTCTCAGTTTCCACCACAACATTTCACTTCACACCAATTTTGCATATTTTCCTCATTCCGATAGCTGAAGGAGGTGTCATGGCCACTTTGGATGCAGGTACCAAAGTACCCATTGTAATGTTAAAATGCTTGCCTCTTCTTCTCTCGAATCAGGCCATTGATTTGCAGTATCCTATGGGTTACCTCTTTGCGACATGTTAGTTCAGTAGATTGTAGAATTGGAGAGGAGAAAGGTGTTTCGGTAAAGGTGTCTCGTAGATAAGGTATGGAGCATGATAATGGTGTTGATGCATGGGTGGTAGTTTTTAGAGGGTGTTAGTTATTGAGTTATGGTTTTAAGGAACTTCATCCTAAAGCACGTCTTAGAGATATTGTATTGCTGATGCATACATGTATTTAGTTTAACTCCTTCGCCGTCACTACTCGTGTTATAAACAGTTCAATGTTGAGTGACTTTTTGTTGATTTCATATGAGTATAGTATAGTTCATATGGGATCAAATTCCAATGCAAATGTCTTTTAGAAAAACGTAATCATTATTGTTATTTTTAAAGCTGCTGGGAAATGTTACATTGTACAGTTTACATGTACAAGTATAATTTGAAGGAAGAGCTTTCTCAAATATCTCCCTTTTGTAACTGTTGTAAGGCCTTAATTGACTATTTAATGTCTCAGACTTTGTCATTTGTTACTTGCAGGTAGATTACATGTGTTAGGGAGCTTTTGTTGCCTTATCACTTTCAAGATTTTGCGGAAGAACCTATGAATTCAGATTTAAGTCAGTCTTTATTATAATGTTTATGAACCACAGTAAAACCTGACTGAGGTGAAAACATGTGAATAAATCTTTCTCTACCATAGTCGTGGAACTACATGCATTTTTTGGCTCACCTGTTACATCCCTACATAACACCTGAAGACTTAACTAAAGTTTAACTTCGTCTCTCCAAATTACTTTCCCAGACCAGCAGCAGGAGTTCTCACTGACAGACGACTACTGTAAGCACCATTTCCTGGTGGGGCTGCTCCTACGAGAAGTGAGTGCTGCCCTGCACCAACCTAAGGACGTCAGACAGTTTGCCGTGTCCACTCTTCGAGACCTCCTGGCAAAACACTCTTTTGATGACAGATATCAGTCTAAGGTATTTTTTTGCTTTTTGTTATTGATATTTAGTGGAATAGATGACACCATTTGTGCAAGTTGTCATCCCAGGCAACAACATACATCGTAGTACATTGTACCATGATGATGAATACATGTTCAATGGCGTGGTATATGCCACATTCAACATTATGATAGATATTACATTGTGTAAATACTAGTACGCTTACTTTACTGTTGCATCATCAATACAGTTACATTCGGTACACATGGAAATACAATATTGAGATCATCACTTAAAATACATTTGGGTACATGTAATTGTAAGTTCATATATAGCAGGCAGCACATACAGCCAGAATAGAGTGCAATGATCACATCCTAAACATTTCTATCTTGTATGGAAATGACAAGATGCATATGACAGTATTTCCTCAATTCAAAGTTAAGAATTTATAACTACAAAGTATTATAGAGAAAAAGGTAAGACCTAAAACATCTCTATCAAAATCCTGTTTAAAACCACATTCTGTACGGTACATGCGGATACTGCTTGTAGCCTGCAAGTGGTCATCCTTACTGTGAACTACATCATTCTCTGCTGACACATCAGTCTTATCTAATTCTTACTGCCAACTGTTACCGTGCACGTAGGTCTCACAGACTGGTGTTTGTACAAAATTCATGTGTTGCAGACAACAGTACTTGGCTCTGGCAAAGGACTTGTTTTTATCCTGTAAATGTACCGGATAGTATAAAGCATTGCACAGATCAGTAAAAGCCCACCTACTACACTCAGAAAAGCAGCAAGAAAGGTGGTGAGGGAGAACACACCAGGGTTAGGGTCAGTGATGGTGCCAGAACTGACAGAAGAATATGCCAGAGTCAGAAATGTTGGCTTTCCAGATTGAGCAAAAGGAGGGATTGATGTACTCTCCTCATGCAAACCAGGCGTGGAGTCAAAGTAAGATGTTGTATCAGCTGTTTGGGAAGAAGATGGTTTTCCAGGTTGATCAAAAGAAGAGGTGCTGACTGTAGGCATACCTGGTGTGGAGTCAATGTTACCTGTAGTTGTCAGTATTGGGGAAGATGTTTGTATCATCAAAGTTGTATTTTCTGAATGATCAGAAGAAGGAGTATCAATTGAAGGCAAGTCAGGTGTAGTATCAGCATCACCTGTTGTGTCTGTATTTGGGGAAGAATTTGGTTCCACTGATGTGAAGTATCCCGACTGAACAAAGTCAGTTGAGGTACCTAAAGTGGAGTTAGCTGCCGCCGTTGTCTGTTCACAAATCAGATCTGCAAAACTGACATTTTTCAAGTACTGTCCACGAAGGTTACTGGGACCAGCACAAATGATCTGATTTTCAAATGGGTGACGACCTGTCATCTTTGCCCTGAAGGGAAGCATCCTACAGTCACACTGCCAGGGGTTGTTACCAATGTCAGCAGTATGACTCTGCCAATAGGAGATGTCAACAGAATAAACGGAGGCCAATATGTCATATGCCAGATATGGTAGTGTCTCCATTTTGTTGTTTTGCATGGAAAGTGCATACAGTTTTGATCTATTTATGTTATTTGTTAGCTCCACAGGAAAAGTGTTGATATGGTTAAAGAAAATGTCCAGTTTTAGGAGCCCTGGCAGATTCGCAAATGTGCCCACTGCAATTTCGCTGATGTTATTGCCCTGAAGATATAGGTGAAGAAGGCTTGAAGTGACATCAAATGTACCTGCCTCTATAGTGTTGATGTGATTGTAGGACAAGTCCAGTATGTACAGCCTGTTAAGTCTACTAAATATATCAGCTGGGAGAGTGATCAACTGGTTATGTTCAATATACAAGGTATTGAGGTTCCCAAGGCCCACAAATATGTCAGTTGCAAGAGTGGCCAACTGATTATTTTCAAGATGTAATATATACAAGTTGCCAAGGCCCACAAATATGTCACCTGGGAGGCTGGACAAGTTGTTTCTTTTTAGCCACAATATCCGTAGATTACCAAGTCCCTCAAAGGTGCCAGTAAAGAGACTGGTCAACTTGTTATCATCAAGGTACAGGTATTTTAAGCTGCTTAGGGTATGAAATATTGTGTTATGTATTATTGAGATCTGATTGTGCTGCAGACTTATTTCTGTCAAGTTCCTGTACTTTGAGAAGTCAGACTGACTCAAGGTTGTGAGTGCATTGTTCCCCAAATTAAGCTCAGTGATGTTTGTAGGCAGGTCTTGAGGAACACTGGTGAGGCCTCTACTGCTACAGTCACAGACTGGTGAACAGCTGCTGCTGCAGGCTTCAGTTGGGCCAGTTTCCTTGAGGATGATCAGCAGAAGAACCAGCACATTGGTAGACATGTTGCCTACGAATTGGAGATTGGAATGAATGAATGTAATTAAAAATGAATCCATTCAAACATGACAGACTAGAAGTTATGGCTAACCCAATAAAGTTGCAACTGATAATTCAAAACAATTAGAAAGATGTAACCATTGTTTGACAAGCACCAAGTAACAAAATATTAGGGCAAACAAAATACTTTGTTGCAATACAGCAAAAAGTCTCACCTGGAATCACAGAGCTTGCAGTAACTCAGGATGATTTACAATCTTTAGTTTTATACTGCAGCTAGGAGCAGTGTTGCTTGTCTCGTGAATCTGTCACACTTTATAGAATCTGAATAAAATTGGAAAAATTACATTTTCTTATACAAATAAGAATATTGACCCAATCTGTCTCTTACTCCATATCTTGATTGTTGGGACAAAAAAAATTAATTCCGTCTGTTAAAAAAATGACACAAGAATGTATTTTCCTGGGCAGATTTCACATGACAGCAAATTGACAAGATGAGCTCCCAAACAATGAGTGGGACAAAAATTTAAAGATAGAGATATAAGTACAGACTGATATCATAATGCTGGATATGGCTCTCCCCTCCAGTTATTGTGAGTACAGAATTCACATCAATGACATTCCTTTCTTAGGCCAAACTGACTTAATCTCTTGGTCCTCAGGGTTTTCAAACTTTTTATATCAATTTGAAAGTACAAATGTTCTAAGGAAATGGAAGTAACTTAAAGGAATCGATACTCACTGAGAAACTGCCTGCTTAGTGTAGCCCTTAAAGTAGAATCTTTCTTGCTTGACTTGAGAGAAGTTGCCTCCGTGACACATGTGCCAAACCACCTTACAACTGTGTTGCTATAATACGTATATGACAATATACTATACATATGTGCATAGAGTGTTTGCATACTCTTCAGGTTGTATCACAGATTAATTAATGTATTGTTTATTGAATGGGTGGAGTAAGTCAGGAAATGAAAAATTCGTAACACTGACACTTGAAAAGGGAGAATCATTATTTCACCAGAAACTGCCTTCAATGTTCCTATAACCTGCCATGGTGTTGTTCAGTGTTGATCTGAGTACTTCAGATGTCTGTCTGATCTTGAAACGACTAGTCAAGTCATGGCTCTCTTAAGGTCAACGGATGTTAGATACCTAAAATAGTGATGATGATATGCCAGCCCATCAAGGAAATGAAGTGCATTCATCCTGTTTGATACAAAATGTCTGTTTGCCGGGGAAAAACGGAACCAACTTTTAATTACTTTCGAGTGATAAGGAAATTGCTTTTTCTTCTGTTTAAGAAGTAGTTGCTTTTGTAGATTAGCTTTGATTTGTTCATTTGTTGAAAGGATTGAAATAAATGTGTTGCCAGGCTATGAAGGAACTTTGATATGAATAGATATGCAGCATGGTCAGACACGATTTTTCATTGTCTTTAGAATTGCCATGCTTTACAGTACAAAAAGCATTTCTGATACATAATGGAGGTCTCACCAATGGACCACAATTATTACCTTTCTGTTTTTGATTGACATGGCTGAGCGGTCTACAGATGAGTTGCAGGCTAATCTGTATCTCCTGTCGTGGGTTTGAATCCCATTTAATGAAATGTTTATTGCTTTGTTCAGCAAATCCCTTATAATGTCTCTGTAGATAATACAGTCATGTAGACCAATTTAAGTACACTAATTATGGATCATTACTTTCAGTCAAGTTTGTACCACCTCCCTTGAAACATCTTTAAGTTGAAACTTAAAATGACTAATGTGCATGAAATTTAGAAGGTCCAGTTGGCTGTCATACATGTAACATTGTGAGAAATTCTACGTCAATTTTGTCTTTGTTTAGCAAATCCCACGTCTGTCTATAGATAATACATGTAAACCAATTTAAGAGCATTTCTCATCAGTCAAGTTTGTGCCACCTCTCTCAAAACATCCGGAAGATGAAACTTTTATTGATGTGCATGAGATTTAGAAGCAGATTTAAATTGGACTGAGTATTTGGGTTTGAACTATTGCTTCTATACTTTCAGATTTTATACCTAACCTCCCAGTGAGAGTCGTTATGCTCCATTGAAAACTATAAAATTTAATCTGGAAATAAAGTTTTGAGATTTTTATGAAATTTCAAGATGTTTCCAAAATGTTTTGAGATTTTTCCCAAATATTTTGATATTTCTCAAAAAAATCTTGAGATTCTCTTGTACCTAATACTCAGTAATTCTCAATTCTTGCCCCCCAGGCTCACCAGGCCAGGATAGCCAGCCTGTACCTCCCCTTCCTCAGTATCATACTGGAGAATGTGCAGCGCCTCAACGTCCTGGACCCCTCGCCTCACACCCCCACCCCGTCATCCACCACATCCTCCACCTTCACGCGCTCCACGCACATCTCCAACGACAATCTGGCCAATGAGAGCCACCACACGCCGCTGCCCACGCGGTCCACGTCCGTGGACATGAACGGGATGAAGGGATCGTTGACGCGAGACACCGTCAGTTCCAATGTCTGGGCTCATATAGCAGGTGTGTACTTAGTTATCATGCCATTGCATTTTTATATTACTCTGGTAAATAACATGAAAACGGAAGCTGAAAGATTTACTTCACCTATATTCACTGGTTAACCTATATCCGTTGTATTTATTTATTTATTGGTTTAGCTGTTACGAACACACAGCCAGGGCTGCCCAACTAGCCTATGGCTATTACAAAGGGCTAGTGTATCTAAGGATATCAAGTCGATAGACTGTGGTTTCAAACTACAATATTTAAAAAAGAATGCAATTTGAAAATGCTGTCCGTCAACTTGACATCCCTTAACACCCTGCTCTTAAATACAACGGGTATAGGTTACACCCCGACCCCCCCCCCCCCCAACACACACACCCAGGTATAGGTGAACTAGCGTTATTTCAGACCAGCTTAGTTTACTAAAAAATAAGTCTTCCTTTGACCATGACAAGAAAAATGCTATATACAGGTTGCCAGGAATATTCCTCCAGTTACAAAAATGTATTCTTAGACATGTACATGTACATTAAACAGTGTACTTCGTCTTTACATCATGTTCTATGATGAGAGACTGGAACTACTTTGTAGATGTTACCAAGTATGATAATTTGATCTAACCTTTTTGTTGCAGTCGGAGAATTCAAAAGCAGAAGTAACACGCTAACAGGTATTTTCCTTTTCCGAGGGGCAGTTCAATGGAAATAAGGTCTATTTTTGGCATCTGTGCAGCTTATAACACTCTTCAAAGCATCAAATCTGCAAACTGTATAAGGTCCATTTTTCAACACAAAAAGTTCAAACTTGGCTCATTGCTGGCAAGGAAAATTTAATGCATTTGCTTGCAAATGTTCCCTTCTTAGTTGATTGTTGTGTTTAACCCTGCAGGGACTCCCAGTGGTAATATCTCGTCCCCCATGCCCCTGAAGTTGGATACCAAACAGCGGGCAGACTCCAACTCTTCCCTCAGCACGGAGGCCAGCAACGGGTCCCTGCCCAACATGCTGGAGAGGAGGGACAGCGAGAGGCTCAAGGGAGGGAATACTGCTCCAGGGCACTTCAGGTGTGTGTTTTGCTTATACTATGCAATAATGTTTTTGCCTGAAATTTCCCTCTTCTTGGTGCTGACATGCCTCCTGTTGTGCAGTATAAACCTCATAGTGGCCGTCATGTAGATGTGTATTGAAAAAAAAAAAGGATTTTTGTTACCGTAGAAACCTCACAGCGGCCTACATGTAGATGTGAATTAAAACAAGAATGAATTTTTGGTATGGTAATCTTTGATTTTATGCTTGAAATATGCTTCATTATGTAAAAGTATTATTGAAAAGACAATTAAACATGAACATGTAAAAAAAAATTCTTTTTCTACAAATTTCATTGAGCATTCTGTCAATTTCTGTAAAACTCCATAGAAGCTCTCTTATGTTTGTCCACAACAACTCTTAGGCTTTATATTGACCATCTCCTTGGTACTGAAAAGCCTTCTCCACTGTAAGCCCATAGCAACTCTGTTTTGTGTCATATTGCCAATACTTTACATGCTTAAAACACCTTTGTACAATCATTTGCCCTTAGGAGTGCCTCTGCTGCCGGGACGTTCCTCAGACATGACAAGTTGGACGAGGGAGAGATCAAAGACCTTCTCGTCTGTCTGCTGTTTATCCTGAAGAACCTCAATGAGGGTAAGAAATCTAAAGCAATGATACCATGTACCATGATGGTGCTTGTAGACACAGAATCTAATACTGTAAATGCATTTAAGTTCGCGGGGATTTGATTTCGCGGTAACGGGAAAATGGACTTTTCGCAGTGGTTTTAATTTCGTGGTAGCACCATGCACTGTAGTCTGTTACTGTTATGGAAAAATGTTCGTGGTGGTTTTAAATTCGCGGTGAAGCGGCCGCCGCGAAAACCACGAACATTAATCCACCGCGAACATATCTGCATTTACAGTATTCATTTGTAAGTGCAGGAGAACATTTCAATCTACAGAAAAATAGATCACGGTTTATACTGACAATCAGATTCCAAACGTATTACCCCTACAATGCTTCTTTAAGTCAATGTTAAAGAATATTCTTAATTCCTATGATTGAGTTTTCCATTGTTATCATAGTTTCGTTCTGTTTTCAAAACATTTGTCACCCAGCACATTCCATGTGTCAGAAAGTATTTCTGATAGATGTAGATGAAAGTCTTACAGTTATTGTTTGAAAAAAAAAAGAGGAAAGTTTCCTTTTGAAATTCCAGGTATAGTTTTGTTAGTGTAGATATCATTTGTAAGATCTTAGAAATTTCGTAATTTAAGAGAAACTAACATTTCGCAGTTGCAAGTGCTGAAAGCTTGTGGTTGTTTTCTTTGGTTGGCTAAAAGCTTCCTTGCCTGAGAAGAATCTTTTGAATATGCATCATAATTGAGAAAGCCTGTATCTTGGGGTATTGCTTTGTAACCCATCAGGAAATGCCATGAGGATTTTAAAACTTGTTATGGCAAAGGTGATTGCTAAAATGCAGATGCTATAAGATTTCAACTGGATTTGGGTTTAAATGGAACTGCATTTCATGCTGTACAATGTATATATGCATCCAAGCAGATGGTTGGTGGTAAAAATCATATTAGTTACATTTGTGGCTATCCTGTTTTCTGAATGCACATGCCTTGGTAAAAGAGCCAGGGTAGACAGAAAATGTTACAACTTTATTCCCCAACATCTGCTTGAAGATCACACAATCATCAACATCTTCCTTGTTTTTTCCTCACTGATGCATGTTTATCTTTGCGTTGCCATGGTGACAGTGTTTTTTAACGATTCCCCTCCCATGATTCCCTTGCCCAGGGAAGTCATTTTCTAATCTTCCCCCAGAGATTCTGCATGCCTGGTGGCACCAGGCCTCTGAGTCCGACCACATGGAGTTCTTCACTATTCTGGAGTAAGTTGTACAATTTTAGAATTTTGTAAAAATTGACTATTCTGCTTCATAAGACATCTTCAATCTTTTTTGGCCTTCCTTATTATATTTGATTACTAATAGGTGCAGCTCTTGATAAGATAATTGTGCTGTTGTCTATGGACTATTCAATTTGGTAGAATTGAAATAACTGGCATTTTTTTGTTGTGGCAATTTATTTCTTGTTCCTAGCACTTTGAAAATATTTACAAACTTAAGTATTTTGATGATATGCAAGGAATTGAGTGTTTAATTGGTCTGTTGGTCATACTGCTTCTCATGAGTTTAAGGGATAAACAAAGGTTTAAACAAAACTTGTCACAAAGTCAAAAATATCTTTCTCAGCTCATTTTGCAGGAACCATTGTTAGTGTTGTTTTTGTCAAGCTTTTCTTCCCAGTTTCACCTTTAATGTATGCCCAACCACTTGTAGGATTTGTCTACACCAGTTCCGGTATCTAGGCAAGAAGTATGTCGCTTCAAGGTGGGTAAAATTCTAATCAACAAATCACCACTGTAAATCACAAATATACCACAGGCATAACATGTGCTGCTACATTCACAATTCCATGCCTTCTATGAACATTGATGCAAGATTCTGAGATTAGGAAGTTTTGTTTGTCTTTCAAATGGACAGCAGTTTTCTATTTTGTTTAAGAAATATCTTGCTTGATCCTTATTGGTACAACCCAAGAATGTTTATTTTGCTGTCAGACTCTGCAATATTTCCAAGTACCTCAATGAAAATCTCCAGTAACTATTCGAGTTTATTTGCAATTGCAATATATTTGCAATTTTCAATTAGGCATGGAATTGTATGTAATTAAGTACATGAGTATGCAAAAATCAAAGCACAGTAACATATTATACACAATTCTGGATGAAGTAAATTCATCTCACAATCTGGCACAACCCTTCCAATCCCACCAGTGATGACATTTCATACACTTCAGTTGTGCACACCTTTAAATCCTCTTGTAGTTCAAAATATCTAGTACCCAGGATCAATGTTAGTTTACCAGCCTGAGGGTTAGATCTTATAGCTTAATGTAGTTTATCTGTTGCTTGCTGTGTATTATTTGTAAATGTTATGTAGTATGCTAATGTGTAATACAGCTACATGTACTATAGTTGATTTAGATAAAATACTATAATCATAAAACTACCAACATCCTTGTACAATGTAATCTGCTTGCAGTTGTTTTGCCCCCAAATCATACATCCAAGCAATCATGCAGAATTTACCACAATCTCTCTCTCTTTTGCAACTCTTTCTTCTGAGCTTCTTATATTGTGTGTCCATGTATAAAAACATATTCATATATTATCGGTATGGCTCTGCTGATAATACGTGTAGCCCATGTTCTAAATATGAGCTCTCTGTCTTTGCTTTTGTTTCCATGGCTCAACTGTTGCCCCCCTTCTCTCCGAGAACATGGTCTCTGGTAAGCCACACTGCACAGTCATGTATCATACTGCACAATATACAAGGTACTGAAGCAGTACACATGTAAAACTACATGTAAGTCTCACATTGTAAGGGTAAATATGTGTGCTGCAGCTCTAGCAATGCTAATTTTGAATTATTACATGTATGTTGTAACTATATTGCATACATGTGATGTTTAATCTTGATGTCTTTTTAGGAACCAAGGGCATTCAATACGTTAAGGAAAAGTTTTGTACCGTTAGTTTAATTTATCAGAGAAAAGGATGTAATAAAGGTTCCCAAAATCACAGTCACAATCACACATTATGAAACTTACTGCAGCTTTTTTCTTTATTTTAAAACTTACCATAGCAAACCTGTACGATGGAGTTTGTGTGTGTAAGTGGGAAGTTGGAGAACACTTTATTTTACACTAAGGCAATTGTATTATTGATGTATATTTTAAAATCTGCGGCTTCCAAAAGTAAGACACAATGTTTTATCCATACTTTAAAGGTAATCTGCTGATTGTTGCTTTAGAATGGCACTGGCATGGAGTGATGTTTTTATTGTACTACTACATTTACAGTGATTTTATGTTGTCATTGAGCCAATTATTGAATTTAAAAAAAAAAGTTTGCTTCCATGCAGTAATTTTTGCAAATATTTCAGATGGCACAAGGAAATGCGCAAATCATCGATATGCTTGTGTTGATTTGCATTGAAACGTGGTAAGTTAAAATTGTTAAATTTAGGTATCAGCCCTAGCACAGGGTTCAACATCTACACAACATCCTTATTGTTCTTTCTTGTTGTTTCCACAGAGAGTTTATGGAGGGGGGGAGCAGCAGGAGCCTGAAGGTCATGACCCTTCCCATCCGCAGGCTGGCGCCCTCTACCATCGGTCACAGGAGCAGTGCACACGACATGTCCGGGTACCCATTTATGCAAGGTGAGTCTGATATATTTACAGAACAAGATAGGACTGATATATGTACTGTACAGACCTTTTGTACAGAATAAGGCAGGACTGATACATGTGTCTACAGAACAAGGTAGCCTGACTAAAATCGCACCCCTAGCGGCCGGCCCTACAATTGCCGCCACTCTCGGTTAGGGGGTCATTAACCCCAGCCATCGAGAGATTGTGTAAACAGGCCTAAGAACGAGGTAGGCCAGATATATCACTGTACAAAACCTGGTCACTGGGAAAGGCCCTAGACATTTGAAAGTGTAGAAAAGTGTTTACACTTCAATATAAATTTGAAAATAAAGACAGATATGCCATAAGGGTATTTGATTTTAAAATAGAATAGATCTTTAAAACCCTTCCAAACTCACAGGCCAGGGGGCAGTGTTGATAATATCTGAAAACCATGCAGTAAATAATTTTAGGATTAAACATCTGGTACATTATTGTTGTTGTTGTTGTTCCCAGTCTTCATTTCTCTATTTTGGAGCATATTAGTAAAAAAAATTATGTTAGGAAATCTGTGTAAGTCTATGCTATAATTCCTCATATAGTTTTTGTCCAGAACCAGTCTAGGCTATAATTACTATATTTTTCTCCAGACCCAGAGACCGTCCACCGAGCCCTGTTGGAGGCTAATATGGGTACAGAGGTTGGGCTGACAGTCTTGGACCTACTGGCTCTGTACACTCAACAGTACAAGGTAAAGACCCATTTTACATCTATTTTTGTCTTTGCCATAGACCAGTGTTCTAGCCAGCCTGAATTTTTGTCTGTCCCCTGGATTTTGAATGGAAATCCTGTCAAAGGCGCGACGATCCTAGTGGGATCCAGGGCCATGCTATCTGGGAAAATTTTGAAATCTAGACCCTCTTGAATACTATTTTCTTTATTCTGAGGCAAAAATTTTACTGATATACTCCGCTTGGTCCAATTAGCATGTTTCCATGCCGATTTTTGTCCGTCCCCAGAAGCAAAATTCTGTCAGAGGACGGAAATACAGATGCTGGTTAGAACCCTACCATAGACAGCCCCGGTATTACTTGTCTTATCAGGTCCTTTGATTGCTACAATGTGATTTTTGCTGCCTTTTCATCCTTTATGAAACAGGAGCAGCTGCTGGTGAGAGATGGGGACAACATCAGGATGAAGAGGGTAGGTGGCGATTCTTACATTTTGCCCCCCTCCCCACCTGTGGAAACTGACACCTCCCCACTGTTTTGTATAATACTTATGAAGCCAATAGATATTTTGTATTCAATGTACAGTTACTGTAACAGTTACTGATCTTTAAACTACGTTTAAAGAAGCTTACACAGAATACATGTTTAGCCACACAACAGCTGTTTTATTTTGAAAGGTAGTCAAAACACAAAAGTAGAATTTAATCATTGATTATTACTGGATAATCATTTGACTACTGCTTGGCAGCTTTTTGATTTGTACTCTTATTATATGTACATGTACGATGAAGCTTAAAAAATGGAATCAGAATTGGTCACTAATTAAAAGTCAACCTAATGATTGTTTTTGTCAATCTTCTCTACTTTGAACAAACAAAAAATATTGTTAACTTCACACACTAATGTAGACTAAAAGTTTGCTTTTCTTTATAAAATAATCTGTCCATGTTATAAAGGCAGAAACAATATTTGACACATTACATACTAATTTGAGATGTTGCTTTGAAAGAACAAATAGTGATGGTATCATCATCATCGTCATCAGATCATGCATTAATTGTAGGATTGTTTTAAAGTGGTCCAGGCCAGTTCTTTGGTACAATCAGTGTTTTTGGTATGTTGCCATTCTCTTGAAGTGCTGATATTTACAGTCAGGCTTTCTTCCCCTTCCGTGGATACACACAGGGCAGCATGCACCTCAGCAGCTTTGGCCTTTTCTTCTTTTTCTTCTCTTCCTCTTCTGGCTTCTCTACGTTTTCTCCCTCCTCATCTTTGGGTTTTGCAGTTTTGCCATCCTTTTCATCATCAGCATCCTTTTGGTCATCAGCATCCAAGTCCTTCCCCTTTGCACCTTTGTCATCTTCTTTCTCCCTTTCCTTGTTGTCTTCTTCTCCTTCGTCCTTCTCTTTCTTCCTCTTTGCTTCTTCCTCTTTCTTTCTGCCTAATGCAGCCATGATCTCATCCATCATTGCAGTATCATCAGGTTTGTTTGTGTCTTCATTGTCAGTGTCCTTTGCATTTGCTTCCTCCAATGCAAAGACTGTTTCTGTCTTTGTGCCATCACCTGACTCTTTCCTTGCCTGTGTGATTGGTTCTTTCTTTGCCTCTGTCTTGTCCTCTGGTTCTTCCCCTGATTCTGCACCATCGATGTAAGGTATGTCATCAGGGAATGTGAACAATGCCTTGTTAGGCGGATATTGGGTCCCCTTGTCACTGGTTGGAGATGCAGTATCTGAAACTTCATCTGGGATAGCTACATGGATCTCCAACTCTGTTAGTTCTGATGTGATGTCTTTGTCAATTGTCTCTTCTTGAGCACCTAGTGCAGTCTTTTCAGTGCTGTCCTCTGATTCTTCGTCCGATGGTTTGATGTGGGTAATTGGCTCATCATCTCCATCCTCCAGATCAACCTCATTCTCCTCTTCTCCCTCCTCCTTATGTTCCAGCTTTTCTTCTTCAACTGTGCCCTCCTCCATGACATCTTTCTCAACTGCATTTTTCTCCTCAGCATTTTTCTCCACTTTTTCTTTCTCCTCTCCCTCTGCCACCTCGTTCTCATCTTCAACTTCTGTATTTTCTGCCTTCTCTTCTGTCTCCACTTCATCTCCCTCATCTACTTCTTCCTCCACTGCATTTTTCTCTACTTGTACTTCCACTACTTCTTCTACATCATCTCCATCATTTAAATCTGTCTCATTCTTCGCTTCTCCCTCCTCCTCATCTTCCAGCTTTTCGTCTTCTTCCACTGTACCCCCCTCTATGACGTCTTTCCCATCTGCACTTTTATCCTCCCCTTCTTTCTCCTTTTTCTCTACCATCTCTTTCTCATCTTTGTCTTCCGCATTTTCTGCCTTCTCTGTTGCCTCCACTTCATCTCCTTCCTCTACTTCTTCCTCCACAGCATTTTCCTTTACTTGTGCTTCTTCCACTTCTTCTCCCTTAACCTCACATTCCTCTTGTTGCTCGTCCTCCTCTCCCTTCTCCTCCACTATGCTCTCCCCGTCTTTCTCTTCCTTCACTCCTTCTTCCTCCACTTCCTTTTCCTCTTCTTCCTTTACATCTTCTTCCTCCACTTCATTATCCTCCATATTCCCTTCATCCACTTCTTTCTCAACCTCATTGTCCTCCTCTACCTTTCCTTCCTCCATTCCTTTTGTTACTTCATTGTCCTTCTCTTCTTCATTCACTCCTTCTTCCTCCTCTTTATTTTCCTCCTCTCCTGTCTGCTCCGCCACTTCTTTCTCCTCATTTTCTGCCTCTGCTCTCATCACCACTTCATTGTCCACTTCCCTTTCCTCCTCTTCACTTTCTTCCACTCTTCCATTGTCAACCTCACTTTCTTGTGCATCTCTTTCTTTCAATGCTGTCTCCACTGCATCTTGTTTTATATCTTCTTCCTCCACGTCTTCTTTCTCCACATTGTCTACCCCCTCTTCTTCCTTCAACACTTTTTGCTCAATTGAATTTCCGTTTAAGTTTGCTTTTCTCTCTTCTCCTCCTTCTTTCTCAACTTCTTGTTCCTCCACTTCTTCTGTCTCAACCATGCAGTTTTCTTGCTTTTTCTCCTCTTCTTTCTTTGCCAAGGTAGACAAAATTTCCTGCATCATTGTAGTATTCTCCTCAATCTCCTTTGTTGCAGAAAGACTAACTTTGAGATGAGCTTCTTCCTCACCCAGACTGTTAGGCTGTTCTTGTGTAGAGACCTCAGTGCTTGTCACTTCACGGCCGTCATCAGAAGTCATGGTCTTGGTAACTGTAGTGATGATGCACCTCGGAGGAATGTCGGGCGTACCTCCCGTTTCTGCTGCGAAGTCTCCTTCAGGCTCTGTGGTGTCGGGTGGTTCAGTAGCTGAAATTTGCAGGTGTTTCTCAGCTTGGGTAGTGGTAACTGTCACCTGGGTGCTGTAGTTTGTAACTATTGTTTCCGAAACAATAGTGGTCTCTCTTAACTCCTGTTTCACTTCAGTAGCGTCTACATTGTTGTCACCTTCCAACAGTGTTCCTTCCACCTCACCCACAGTTTTCTGTATGTCAGCAAGAATGCTGTAGTATGTGGCGTCACAGTCATCACAACCAAGGTCATCAGTACAGGTGTCCGAAGCCATCTTGTTGTTTTCAAACCTCTCAATTTACCTTTGCAAGGACTTGGAATTGCTCTGTACACTGTTCTTGTACTGGCCTTTAGTATGTTCTAGTAGAGGAAAAACTTGAACCTGTTGCTCCTTGCCACTTGTTGTCCAGCAGCGAAGTTACTGTTGCAAACCCTGCAGTTTGGCAGTCTTGCAAACTCCCCGTACCTGTTGTTGGGTGCCAGGCAAACTCAATGTTTGACTAGTTCCCGTCTGTTGAATGTTTGTGTCGGATCGTCTTCAGGAGATCCTCTTAGCGCTGTCCTTACACAGTATGGCCTTGTCGTACACAGTCTGGCCTTGTCTGTGGATGTAGACTAGAAGAAATATGCTGCAGTTCTCCTTGTATGCTGCTCTTGTCTGGCTTACAGGGGCTGCACTGTTAGCCTGTGGTTAGAAAAACCACTTGTAGCTTCTCAGGTCCAGCCTTGTGTTTTATGGGAACCTAACACTTTGACTCCAGCATTTTATAGGCACAGTCAATCATGCCTGACTTGTTTTCCTACATCTGACCTGCTTCTTTATAGCGTTATTGACCGAGCGTCAACCCAGCCTGCCGTGTCTGTTTGCACAGCCCACTTTTACAGTCACAAAATATCCAGGTTATTACAGTTCAGATACTGTGCTTTGTTTTCAAGATGTACCAAACTGGCTCGCTAATATAAGTCTGACCTGTTTTTGTCAGTCGGTATTGACCGTAACTTGATCCATGAAATAGCTCACAAAGTACATCCTTTGTACAGTATGGAAGATACGTCATAGGTGACTTGGTACAAAATATACACTGATAAGCACCATTTTACAATATGAACAAACACCATATATGGGTCACTGAACTTAACACTTAAAGCTTATGTGTAAAGTTAATGTGTACATGTAGATGTGTATATTTTCATGTATGCCAGCATTGGTTTGATCAAGGACATTATTTACTGTACTTTGTTTGTCTTAGTTTTGTTTGTCCAACCTGCATCTGCTAGCGTGGTCAACAACTGTGTTTACCATGGAGATTGATACACATGCATGTGTGACAGAATCTGATAATGTTTCATGTTTATCCCAGAATAAAAGGAGACAAATGTTGTCTAGCTCTATTGTTGTCTTGTAAGAGACGTAATTTAAGTACCATACCCTAAAGAAGTATTTTCATCACTACCTTGTCACGTTTTTGGAATTCTAGAGAATAATTCTATAAGTAATGTGGTTCGTGTTCTTAATTGTTTATGAAAAATTAAGTTTTTTTGGCAGTCAGGTTTGCACATTTAATGGCTAAAATTTTCACAAAGTGTTTGCAATTAGATTTGTCACTTTGACAGTTAGTTTCAAACTTGGACCCTCTGTCTTTCCTCTAACAAGGTCACTATATTTTCTGTTACATTTGCCTGCTGTTTCTTGATGACACATCTACCACTTAAAAATTGCTAGGCGCCTTTTATCTTGAACATGTAAAGTAACAAATTACTAAGTGAAATCGATAGCATATCTATGTCATTATTTTTATTACAAAATTCATTAAGTAGAATCTTGAGCCAGGTTGGCTTGTGTAATCTTGATATAAACAACTAGCATAACAATTGTAATTGTAACCCCACCGACCCAGCTTGTGAAACTTATTGACCCAAAGTAATATAAAATTGACAATATACTGTATGGTTCAAAGTGTGGATCTATGAACATCACAAACTACTTAGTAAGTACCTTAGAAATACAAAATACATGTAACTGATGTTACAAGGTTTACCATAGTATGTAATTTTGATTTCTAAAAACTGCTGGTAACCAAAGCTGTGGTCTCTTCCAGGTGTTTGACCTCTACATGTCCTTCCTGCAAGGCAGCCAATCAGAGACCCTCCTCAGGCATGTGTTCGCCTGTCTACGATCCTTCATCAACAAGGTGAGAAATTCATTCATTCATTGATCATTCATTCATTCATCCATCCATCCATCCATCCATTCATTCTTTTACAAGACTCGTACATTGATAAATCTATACCATTTAAGTTTTGTAAACAGCCTGTTTATGTTGTTTCTGCAGTTCCCTCGTGCCCTGTTCAGTGGCAGTGCTAAGCTGTGTGGTGCCTTATGCTACCAGGTAAGAAAGTACAAATGTACCTATTGATACAATAGACCCCTTTCCAATCTCTGGTACAGTCGATGGGCAAAAACATGGGTCGCTCAGTACCATATTTTTATACGTAAATTTTATGACATTATTTTGTACATTATGCAATTGTAACTGTATATCACATTCACTCGGGCATCACTTTCCTTTCATATTTCCTGCCACATCCTTTTTGCCCTTGCCCTCATAGTTACATGTATTTCTCAAACTTTTTGTAATTTCTCAAACTTATCGATTTCTACTAATCCAGCTCAAGTGTCCCAGAGAAGTTCAGTCAGGTGGACCCACAAACCATACAGAGAATCTATTGAATAGAATAGTCAGAGTCTCTGAGCTGAGTCTGCAGAACCATGGCAGTAGTTTTGTACTAACACACACAGATGGAAGGGGTGGTCCAGCTGTCACAGTGGTTCTATGGTTACCACTGGAGCCATGTGATCATGTGACACTGAGGTCACTCTCCTGTCATTCCGTTTCACTGCAAATATTTGCTTCTGTAGTGTCATTTTTTCTGGGTTTTGCATATCTGACTCTACCCCTCTTTGTGTTCAAGATGAGATTCCAAGATTTCTATTTCAGAGATTCAGGCAATCATGAACTTCAAGGCTTTTTTTCTTAATGTTACAATGTACTTGTTACAGTTGTGGCAAAAAACCTTGGTGAAAATACTACACAATAAATGTAATGTTACAGTGTCTATTTCTTGTTAAGCCATTCAGACACAGTACATGTAACAAAATGTTATATTCTACAAAAATTTACGCTGATGAGAGCTTGCAGAGATTATTCATTGTCATATTGCAGCCAAATAATGTATTTTCCTCGTCACAATACATGACTGTATAGTTCAGCATCTAACTGAATGATTACAGTACAGTAGTCATGTGTTGTGCACATGTTTCGACTTCCAACTGTAAGTTGCTGGGCAGTGTTTAATGTCAACCAGAGTGTTTCTTTAGCCTCCATAGCAGGCTCCTTGGTCAGCATTTCACCATTGACTTCTTAGAAGATCACATGCAGTTCTCTGATTGTTCTCAATTGTCTGATGCTTTCTACAGCCTTGCCCAGGGAGAACAATAGTAATCAATACAGAGTAGTAATCAAAAAACAGTTTGTCATCAGTATAAAAGGCTGCACAAATCTCTATTTTTGTAGTGGGAAACTCCCTTTTTGGGTGCCCAACTTATCTCAAATTTCAAAGTGGTGGAAGCTTGTTTTTAACTGAAGAAATTAGAAGGTTATTTACAGGAACTGCACAGTAGGTCAGAGGTGCACGGTCCTGGGTTTTGAGTCATGTGATTGTATGATTGCATTGGGAAAGTGCCTTTCAGGAAGTGTAGCTAAGTGCAGTTTGTTTTAGCTATAAACAGGGATTCTGTGTTGGGAGATTGTTGGCAATTTTTTTTCTCATGATGTTGGGTAAATGTGTTAAACTACTGTTGATGATAGAATGAATGGTACTTGCGGATTTCCATATCTCTACATATAACTCATGAAAGAGGCCAGACAAGACTGCTGTAGAGACTAGTGTAGCCTCGTGCATATATTCATTACTGTCTGACTTTTTCACCCACTTGACAGATCCTGAAATGCTGCAACTCGAAGCTGCAGTCCACACGGAGCGAGGCGTGTGGACTCCTCTACCTGCTGATGAGGAGTAACTACGAGCACACCAAGCGCAGAGGATTCACTAGGGTTCATCTGCAAGTAAGTCTTCTGGAGACAGATGGAATTCACTGTTTCTATTCCTTAAGTTCTGACGTGACTTGTTTTGTTTTTGATTGAAGGAAAGGGTTGCCTGTTAGCTAGGACTATACACTTTGTAGCTGTATGTTTCTCTCTCGTTAATACTCGATAGCTGCCACATCCAAATGGTTTAAAGTACAAAGTGTAGAGATTGAACTGACTAGTGATAAAAGGCCAGTGAGGTTGAGAGGCAGTCTCAGAGGTAGACCATCTGACCATCTGTAGAAAATATCTAAATCAACCCTGTTTTTGTGGCAGTAATGATATGATACAGGTTGCTCTAAGCGGTTCCAGATTCGATTTCTGACACAATATTTGTAGATTTTTCAAATGTTACATCTTGAGTCTTTAATTTTTCTTTGATTGTTATGAATCTGTTGTTTTCAGGTCATCATCAACGTATCCCAGTTGATCAGTGATGTGATAGGCCTTAGTGGGTCCCGCTTCAAGGACTCGCTCTCAATCATCAACAACTATGCCAACAGTGACCGCAGTATGATGGTGGGTATAGATTGAAGAATCATAATTCCAGAAAAATTAGTTGAAAAACTATTTATTTATTTTTTATTGTCCAGTTTTAGCATATTGAAAAACTTCTTCCATCTGAGTTTTAATCAGCAAGACAGATGTTTATGGATAGTGTTAACAGATTCAGTGTTTGGGGACATTCTTTTCAACAAGCACAATGGACAGTGGACCATGGGTTAACGTCCAGTCCTAAAGACTATAATCCTTTCTATCAGCATACAAGTCCACAGAGTACTGTAAATGCCTTTGAGTTTCCTGAAATTTGATTTTGCCATAAGGAGAAAATGGACTGTTAGTAGTCATTTTTAGTTTGTGGTTGTAACAAAGGGCTAGGTACATTTGTATAGGCAGGCATAAGAAGAACAAGCATTTTTGTGGTGGTTCACATTGAAGATGTTACAGTGAACACAATGATCATTAAACCCCCATTAAAAGTTGTGCATTTACAGTAGCAATAGCTGGAGTTTCAACTTGACCAACAAAGAAAGTTGCACAGTAACATGTACAGTATATAAGTCCTTGTTTCAATTGGATGTTTTTTTGCAGACTTGTTCTAAAACATACTTCAGCTTTATTTAGAGCAATGCAAATCTATATAGTGCTCCGCCCTCACAATTACATGGTGGGTAGCTTCACAATTTGGACATGCAGAAGTTAATGGTGCGTGAAGCTTTTCCAATCAACACTGTCATAGACACCCTCCCCCTGTAGGAACATTACAGTGCTTCAGAAATGGGAATCTTTCCAGCATAGTGATTGCGGTAATGGGAGGGTGGGATCCTTCATGTGTGAAGGGAACATCTGCTGTCTAACAGGGGAGAAGTGCTGGAGGGAGATGGGCTTTTGATGCTCTGTCAGGTAGCATTCTGGTCAGTGAATGAGTGCCGTGAGAGAGGTGTAAGTATATCATACTTGTAGAGGTTTAAAGAGTAGAAAAGGTATTTTGTATCGAAAATTTGTTTCTCTGCAATTTATCACCTTTGCTCAGAGGTTATTCTGTGGGTAATGATGTTTAGCATTGGCTAGCACCATAAACTTTTCCCGGGCAACAATTGAATTTGTTCAATGTTTTTTTTGTGTGCATTTTTAAGTTTTAACTCCTCCCTAAATTTGAATTTTTACTTAGGTTTTGTAGTTCGTGAATCATTAATTTGCTTTTTCTATGGTGTTTCTCTCAGCTTTAGACTTACATGTACATTGAATTACAACATAGAACTTCCTTGTTTCAGTGTTTTTATTCACAAGTGCAGTAGACATGAATAACAGCCATGTCTAACATTCAGCAATTTTAATGAATAGCAAAGTTGTATGCATCTCTTTATATATATTTTCCACTCCTCTCCTTTTCTTCTCATGCATGCCATCGAGTCTAGCACTTCAAGTATCTAATATGTGGCATATCTGTGTGTGTGTTACAGTGCTCCAACTTCCCGGTGGATGTGAAGGACCTCACCAAGCGAATCCGCACGGTCCTGATGGCGACAGCTCAGATGAAGGAGCACGAGAACGACCCAGAGATGCTGGTGGACCTGCAGTACAGCCTGGCCAAGTCCTATGCAAGTAACCTGGAGCTGAGGAAGACATGGCTGGAGAGTATGGCCAGGATACACAACAAGAACGGAGATTTCTCGGAGGTGAGTTGCAACAAGCTTACACATTCTAACATTGTGTAAACTTCCTTAGTTTAGTGGCCATGTAATATTGTAAAGGCAGGCAAATTTAGCAAAGCTTTATTAGCAGAAAACCTTTGTTACACCTTTTGCATCTTGAATATTGCTTGTTTCTTATTTTTTTTTAAAACACGGCAACGGTTAAAAAAATCTGTTATCTTTTCAGAGAACATTGCTTTTAGCTTCATACATTGTATAGGGCACACTATTGTTGTATATCAGTTCACACTGTATGATGCCCTATACGCCTTGACTTATAAGTGTATATGTCTTGTAGATTCTGAAGCAAAGATTGTCTTGAGTAAGTTTGAATGCAAAATGTCAATATTAATTGTAACACTTTAGGATGTCCAACAGCAGACCACTAAAGAAAATGATAAATGGGTTAGGAATCATCAAGCAAGTAATGACTCCTCGTGTGATGTATAGATTTTTCATTAAATGTCTGAT
Source organism: Branchiostoma floridae (assembly GCF_000003815.2). Lineage (NCBI taxonomy): Eukaryota > Metazoa > Chordata > Leptocardii > Amphioxiformes > Branchiostomatidae > Branchiostoma > Branchiostoma floridae. Next base: position 10,312,845 of record NC_049990.1, read on the forward strand.
ATGACATGTGCTATGAAAACCACTGCTGTGTCTCACAATACTGACTCTCTTTTCTTCCAGGCTGCCATGTGCTACATACATGTTGCAGCTTTAGTCGCAGAGTATCTGAAAAGGAAAGGTAAGTGGGAAATCAACTGATGTTATGATGGATTTATGTACAATACTTAAGTCTTTCCCATTCCTCCGGAGGCACTTTGGGCTGTTCTTCCAGGGCATTCAGTTTTGGATATTACAATGACAAAAAGATGGACAAAATTGACAAAAATGAAAACTGCATGTTGTCTGCAATATGTTTTCAGCATTTGTTAGACCTCTTTAGGTACATGTGTATTTGATGCCTTACCCCAGTCAGGCGATAGGATGTTAGTGCAGGAGTTACAAATGTGAACTGCAATGAATGCAATATTTTTGTTTGCTGATTTAATTTGTTATCAGTTGCATTATTGAATGTCTGTGTGGCCGGTAGATTACCCTAATTGTATTGAGTGGTGAAAACTTTAAGTTCATCGGTTCCCGGATTTGCCTTTCAGACGACAAATCCGACAACAATACAAGAACTTACATTAAAGGTACAGGCAACTCCACCACATTTAGAAAGACACAGCATTCTTACTGAAATACTATGGGCTAAATGCACTAACTCATCATCACCTTCACAGTAATCACTAAATCTGCATGGGCCAGCTACTGAAATCAGTTTTGTTTTTGTTTACCTGTTGATTTTTTTGTGAAAATTGTGTATTCCTAGAATCTTGAATCTCTTGAATCAACAGTTTAGTGGATATGATCTCTACCCTTGGTACTGAAAAGTATTCTGTTCAGACCCTAATGTTTATGTTGTTACTTTTCTTTATTTTTCCTCAATGAAAATGTATGTAGCCATCTTGGATTATGTACCTTTTCCATCTATGCTGTTAGAAAAATCACACTATCAGTTATGTTCATCTTTATCTAACATCCAAATTACATAGAAAATGAGTGCTGCGTGCAACACCAAGGTAGGAGGAAAGACCACCCATTTACCAGTTACATTTTATTGCTTCTTCTATAGGAGTTTACCCAAAGGGCTGTGCAGCTTTTAGGATCATCTCTCCCAATATTGAGGCAGAGGAATCGGCTATTAAAGATGACTCTGGGATTGAGGATGTCCACTACACAGAGGTGCTTTGAGTTTAACTTTAGTGGTCAATTTTTTTAGGAAAAGTGTTTGTATTTACTGAAAAGTATTTGTAAAAAAAAAAATCATTGAATTTGTAAAGGATACTACAAAATTTATAACTGATATACATGTATCTTTGTGTCAATATACACACATGTACATATATGTACCAAATAGAGTATAATTGTACTGAAAGAATAAACTTTGTTTCCTTGTTTCCAGGACACACTGGTAGAGCTTTTGGAGAGGTGTGCCCAGGCCCTGGAGAAGGCAGAGAGATATGAGGTTCTGGGGGAGGTCTACAAACTCATCATCCCCATTTATGAGAAGAGGAGAGAGTTTCAGGTAAGTGCAAGGGTGGTCACATGCAAAATTATGCACCAAACTTGGAAGTCCTTTACTTCAGTACAAGTCTTTGATACCAGCTGATGAGCAGAATTGTTTCTATAGTTTGGACAGACTTGATACTGGAATAAACATTAAATTGATACAGATTGTAGGACATTATAATTGATGATTAAGTCAAATACTTCATTTCCCGCTGTATAACACTTTGAATATGAAGTTATCAAGTTTTAAATAGTGTAGCTGTGCACAGA
>NC_049990.1:10315994-10373233 GCF_000003815.2 Branchiostoma floridae
GACCAACTCGAATTGTTGTTTCACCTCACAGAGACTTGCAGATGCATACAGACACCTGACACAGTCGTATGAGAAGGTTGTCACCGTCATGCAGTCAGGCAGGAGGCTGCTGGGAACGTACTTCCGAGTGGCTTTCTACGGCCAGGTACAGAACACTACTTTCTTTTACGATTGTACAGGTATACTGCTAGAAAAGACTACCATAGGATGTGTGCTTGCTGTAGTAGGCAAAGATTTAGGGATTGCAGCCTTGGCTTTCACAATGTACTAACAGACTCGGATGGTCAGATTCGGGAGGATAATTACATGTAGGTATGTATGACAGAAAAACTTCCTATTTGTTCTCTGACATTGTAAAGCACATTTCTCTAGTTTGGGTAGAATTTTGGAAAAGTTCTTCTTAGTACCACCTTGGTAGAATAGATGACTTTAAGTGGTGTTTTGCACTTTGGAAAACATTATAGGTAAGTTGGAATTAAAGGTTCAGAATAAATCAAGAATGTGTTTTTGTCGGAAAAGTTCGTAGTGAATCTGACTGTATTTGATTATCGATTTCAAACTGTATGATGCTGTCTCATCCATTTTGATTCTTTTGGCAAATAGGCAAATTTTAAGCATTCTGACATGAAAACTTTGTTTTTCTCTCCCTCTTTGTAATGCAATGCTCCCTACCCCAGCAATGGCAGGAGTTTCTGGTAGGTCCCAGCCCAAGCCTCAGCCAGAGTATGAGGAATAATGTGAGGACCTCACATTCTAAAGTTTTCTCGTCTGTTGTATCTTTAAAGTCTGGCACAGCCGTCTTGTGCGAAGCCTGTTCTGAGCACTGCATGACGTCATGCATGTTTCGTGGTCCAGTCATGTTTGTAGCACTACAGCATGAAGATGTCTTGTAATGTTTCACTGCTGTCATATTTGGTTATCGTTACTTACTTTTGCTGTACCCTTGCAGGACTTTGACAGGACTAAGCTGTTGTATACAGTGTAGTATTGAGCGTTTGGGTTTTCTTTGCCTCCTTGTGCATTGGACAGATTACTAGTAATGTTGCGACCTATTTGCTAGTACATATACATAGTGGTATGGTGGCATATTGTCATTCTTGACTTCTACAAAGTGAACACATTGGATGCTACCAGTGACAGATAAGTGTTAGAATCACAGTTTTCGAGGACACTATAGCTGTGGACAGACCCAAAAATCACACATTATAAACTTCTTGTTGGCCCATAGTTGCTGGATAGAGACACCTCAACAGCTATTGGCACAAGAAAAGGATCATGTTCATAAGTTCAACTAATCACCGACTAACTGTGCAACTGTTACAAAACAAGATATCAAGAGGATCAATGCTGTTACCATAGAGCAGTTCCTAATTTTACATTACCCCTTGACGTTATTTGACTTTGTGGTATGAGGTAGTACTTTATATATGCATTGCCTGCAATCTACTGAAGCTTTGTAGTTTTTATACTGCAGCAATGCTGGTCTATTTGGCACAACATTGACAGTGTGGAAGTGAGACATGTACTACTGTTTCCAGCTGATGTTAACAGTGTCACACAGCATTGACACCTATGACATTGCATTGACTTCTTTGCTCCTAGGTGCTCACTATCTGCTTGGGTCCTTTCATTTTTTTCTTCCACTGCCTACATGTATTGTGAAACACAAATATCTGGCTGATAGCTTGCAGTTTGCATTAGTATTGCTAGATGGCATAGCTGCATTGAGCATGAGCAACATTTACACAATATGTTCTTTCCACCACTCAGTAGAATTCTTTGTACTGCACTGAAAGCTTCATTACTCTGTATTACAATGGTCCTCTCTTAGACAAAGTGTTATAATTTTTTTGTATTTAAGCAAGTTATTTGATAAGGTCATTGCTAGATCCTTTCAGACAATATTGGAAGTAAGGAACATTGTAAATATACATGTATGGTTCAAGTTTCTAAGTTTGCAGTCAAATTCATGAAAGTTGCTCACTATACAGTTTTAAATTTAGCACTATATAGCTTTCATCATTTTAAAGCATAAGTGAAGATTGCATGGTCCTGTCCCAAATTGTTATTGATGTTAGCATTTGGTAAAATACATATGACATGTCTGACATATTGTTTATGTCTTACAAGAAGTTGTTCTCCATCTCAATAGGGGTTCTTTGAGGAGGAAGATGGCAGGGAGTACATCTACAAGGAGCCGAAGGTCACGTCTCTGTCTGAGATCAACCAGAGACTGGAGAGGCTGTACAGCGACAAGTTTGGGGTCGGCAATGTCAAGATGATTAAAGAATCTGGAAAGGTATGATACACAAACATCTCTGTGCCATCTGTTTATTTTATTCTGTCAATTAGGTTAAATGGTCACTGCAACCCATTTAGCTCAATCTTGTCACTGAAGAATGGCTTGAGAAATGGCCAGTTCTTGTTGATAAGTGGGGTGGGTTCTTTAGCATACCAATTATGTGGCTTTCCTGAAACATTCAAACCTTTACTTGGAGCTTTATCATATGACTATACGCTCTGTTAGTGGTGTAGTACTAGCCAATTGGAGGTGAACTTTGTTATCAAGGGTATTCTAGCTTATTGGAGACTATATTGAGACACCTTTAATGTTTGTAACGTCCAATGGACTACATGTACATTTACATTGACCACTGGTATTCTGTAGCTTGTCATCTACGTTATGACAAGTGGAAGATATCCTAATGCTTACAGTTAGATGTCCTGTTTTCTGTACTCCACAGGTGAAGGCTAAGGACCTGGACCCAAAGTATGCCTACATCCAGGTCACGTACTGCGAGCCTTACTTTGATGAGAAGGAACTGGAGGACAGAAGAACAGACTTTGAGAAGAACAACTCCATCCGACGCTTTGTGTTTGAGACCCCCTTCACACAGAGTGGGAAAGCCCACGGTGCCTTAGACGAACAGCACAAGAGGAGAACCATTCTCACCAGTAAGGAAACTTTTAAAGATATACTGATGTTAGCTGAGACCTCTGAAAGTACTTTGAAAGTCTCTGTAAATGTCCTCGATCAATTTCTTAGTTTTCATCCCTTAGTGTTAAAGAAAGGTCATACTAGAATCTAGAATAGTTAAGTGAATGAGATAGATACACAGTGGAGTAGAAAGATGGTCTCTTATTTGTTCTAGTCTGACTATAAATTCCTTTTAAATGTGCTTTAGTTTGTCTAAATGCTGACCTGCTTAAGATTATGCCCTCATCATTGATCTGGGAACATTGGGAACTTCTTTATGTAGATGTTGTTTGGGTCGCAGAATATGGTTGTTAAGGGCTGCACATTTCCTACAAATTGGTGAAAATAAAGACAGTACAATATGTTACAATTTTAAGACCCTATATCTGACACAAAATAAAGCGCTTACCAACAATTTTTCAATCAGTCCTATGATCATTATCAAGTTGAAATGACCGAAAGCCTAAGTCCCACATCCGGACTGGAAGTGTGACGTCAGCAAAGGGTCAAAGGTGCTTGGCAGTCGGTATCGGCCCCCGTCACGGTTGAGGGAAGGTTGGTGGGCTCTGATGTAAATGACCCCTTTTACTCCCCTGAGAAAGTAATCCTGTTTGAAATCAAGTATCTTCACCTTACAGTACAATGTATATCTTACGGTGCCCTTTCTTTTTCCCCAGCCTCCCACTCGTTCCCGTATGTGAAGAAGGGAGTGCTAGTGGTGTACCACAAGACCCAGGAGCTGAAGACAATACATGTCATTCTAATAATCTAAATGCCCTTTGTTTCCCCCAGCCTCCCACTCATTCCCGTATGTGAAGAAGCGAGTGCTGGTGGTGTACCACAAGGAGCTGAAGACAATACATGTCATTCTAATAATCTAAATGCCCTTTATTTCCCCAGCCTCCCACTCGTTCCCGTACGTGAAGAAGCGAGTGCTGGTGGTGTACCACAAGACCCAGGAGCTGAAGCCTGTGGAGGTGGCTGTGGATGAGATGCAGCAGAAGACTGCAGAGTTGCGGGAGTTGGTAACACGAGACCCGCCCGACATGAAGAAACTCCAGCTCAAACTGCAGGGGAGCGTCAGCGTGCAGGTCAGGAGATGTTCTTTTACCTTGATGGTTGTCTTACATGTATAGTAGATGTCTTACATGTATAGTAGATGTCTTACATGTATAGTAGATGTCTTACATGTATAGTAGATGTCTTACATGTATAGTAGATGTCTTACATGTATAGTAGATGTCTTACATGTATAGTAGATGTCTTACATGTATAGTAGATGTCTTACATGTATAGTAGATGTCTTACATGTATAGTAGATGTCTTACATGTATAGTAGATGTCTTACATGTATAGTAGATGTCTTACATGTATAGTAGATGTCTTACATGTTATAGTAGAGCCTTTAAGCCTGCGTCACAATTCAAGCGAATGCCAGTCAAATTTTTAGATCGGTTGGGGATTGTCGAATTTTGAAATCCCTAGAGCATCGGTCATATTTTTTAATGAAAATTTTTCCCGTCCAAAATTTTACTGGCTGGTTGTCTCACTCCAAAAAGTTCAAGTTATTGTGTTTTCTGATTTTTTGCCCATTGGTGCTTGCCGACATGTCGGCCAATCTCAATTCTTGATTTGTCACAGAGTTTTTAGGAAGATTTTGTGGTACCTTATTTGAGGATTTAAGAGAGTACATTTTACATGAAGATGTTGGCCTTGTTGATGTTTCATTTTAACTCCTGACTTTTGAGTTGTTGGTGCTTTTCGCAGGTAGTTCTTGTTTTGTCTCAGGTCACCTCAATTAAACTTCTATGTTGCACACACAGGTGAATGCTGGTCCTGTTGCATATGCCAGCACTTTCTTAGACACTGCCAACATTAAGAAGTACCAGAAGATACAGGTGGAGATGCTGAAAGAAGTTTTCAGGTACAACAAGACATATCAGTCTTCTAACAGCTGTAATTACTAGTTAGACTCCACAAGGACCATAACCAATAAAGATTGGCATACATGTACCAAATGGCTTCTTCTGAGTGCTAAAGGTTTAAGTGTAAATGGTGTTTCATTTAAATGTGCTTTGTGTGGAATTTTAGACGATTTACTCACAAATTAAAAGTTATTTCAGTTTTGGCAATACAAAACTGTACTTTAGAGGCAGAGCAATTGAGAACATGTTCCGAAAACTTCTCAATTTGGATTTATGTACAACTATGAGCCTGAGCATACAGCTGAGGAAGATGTATTTGGTATTTTGGCATCACTTTGAGAGCAGAGCTTCATTACAGTAGAAGAATGATAGAATGCTCTAAACATACCTCCTGTTGGTGTTTGCAGGCAATTCATTTGTGTGTGTGGAGAGGCCCTGAGTCTGAATGCCCAGCTGATTAAGACTGACCAGTTCGAGTACCACGAGGGGCTGAAGAACGACTACAAGAGCATGGTGGCCAGACTGGAGGATATCATGCATGAACAGGTGGGTGGGGAGGGGGGCGCACCACTGACATGTACCTAAGGTCATAGCAATTTAATTTCATGGTTCCTGGATTTTTAAAAGTAAAAATATAGCAATAGGACATCATAAAGCTAGTGGGTAGGGAGGAAAACTTGAATATGACTGTATTCACCCCATACAAATGAGTGCACCAAGGCACAAACTTGGTCTTCAGGCTTCATTATCATTATGTTTTTCCAGTTAAGGGTCTTTGGACTTGAGAACCAACAAGTTAAATTGGTGTGGCCTTATGGATACTTAGATCTCTTTCCATGAGTAAGGAGTGCGGCCCATTGGTCTAAAACAATGACTTTGAATCCAAGATGTTGCAGCTCATCTGACTTGTAAAGGCTTGAAATCCATGACACTGTGAGCTTTGGTCTACTGTTCTTAGCATTGATGAAAATAGCAGAGTCATATGTCCCTTTACATTGAACAATAAATGTATTTGATATGTATTGTCTCACTGAATTATTTGTACCATCACGTATACCCAAAATAACGTCTTAATAAAATCACGTGTCTGTAACTCTCACGAGTTTACGTTCTGAAGTGGTTGGTAATCAGTATTGATCCTGAAGAGGGCGACAGTGTTCATTGAAAATTTGATCCATGTATACCTTTGTGTTAGAAGAATGTGCAGCATTGTACTATGATTACCACCAACAAATGAGATTTCATGATAATTTGTTTGTACCAATGGCAATTGTTATCTGAAAAAGATACATCAATGTATGAAGTTAAAATGTGTATGATAAATTCATTGAAAAATACTATTGAAATACCATTATTACCTCCATGACACTTTTCATGGAACTGAAACACCATCAGCTGTATGGTGGCACTTTTCATGGTACTGAAACACAATCAGCTGTATGGTGACACTTTTCATGTTACTGAAACACCATCAGCTGTATGATGGCACTTTTCATGGTACTGAAACACCATCAGCTGTATGGTGGCACTTTTCATGGTACTGAAACACCTTCAGCTGTATGGCTGAAACACCATCAGCTGTATGGTGGCACTTTTCATGGTACTGAAACACCATCAGCTGTATGGTGGCACTTTTCATGGTACTGAAACACCTTCAGCTGTATGGCTGAAACACCATCAGCTGTATGGTGGCACTTTTCATAGTACTGAAACACCATCAGTTGTATGGTGGCACTTTTCATGGTACTGAAACACCTTCAGCTGTATGGCTGAAACACCGTCAGCTGTATGGTGGCAGTTTTCATTGTACTGAAGCACATCAGCTGTATGGTTCAATGGCAAGCAAATTTTGCTTTGAATACATTTTTTTGTTTAAGCCTCATTATATATGTACATTGTAAGCATGATACGCCGAACATATACCTAACATATATATTTGTGATGTATCTGTAGCTGCTGCCCAAGGACCCAGACAGTGTTTCTACTGTTAGCCGGTCATCTCTGCACGTGTTCTCTGCCATCAGTGGAACTCCAACCTCCACCTCCCTGGCCGGGATCTCCAGTGGAGCCTCCACCGTGTAGAGAGAATGCATGGCAGAGAAATTACATATCCTTAAAGCTATCTTCAAGTTAGAGGTGCCATGGTGTAAAAGAGCACCTATCCCCATACTCTGTCTTCTTCAGTCCTATGTTATGGGTAGGTTAATACCAGAGCCAGTTAACACATATCCACATGCTTAGAGAGAAAGCTTGTCACTGAGAGAATGAGAAACTTGATGAGTGTGTATTCTATAATGTACATAGGTAAGGGGAGGGGGGCAGGCACCCTATGTTTGGATAAAGGCTGCCAATATGTAATTATGCACAAAGAAATGTATCTAACGGTGCTACCAGCGATATAGTAGATCTTGTTAAGTTTGCTTTCAATGGAATTGAGTTTTGTCACTCTAGAAAATTGTGCTGTTGAATTCTGTCTTCTTTTTGTCATTGCCTTTTCAAGCAATGACATTGAGTTTGCTTCACTGTGTTAGGTTGCTGGTTTATGATTGACAAGAGATGTTTGATGAGGTCAATACTCTTGAGCCTTGCAATGCCTCGACACGTGTTTACAGCAAATAGATAGCTTTTTAAATGTAATTAAAAGTGTTTACTATTACAGCTGGACATATTCCTTTGGAACATGGCATATTTTGGAACAGTACAAATCATCTAGTTCTGTTACAGTTGCAGGTAGTACTGCACATAAGTCTAAGCCTGCATGTCTTCAGAAGAATGCAACTTGTAAATTCTCCACACAGACAATGGTGAGATAATGTGCAGGGAATTTCACCACAACAAAATAGACTGTGACAGAAATCAAGACTGTGCTGTTAATAGTAACAGTGTTCTCTGGATACTGTTTTTGCATGCTGGCATGTTTTTTGTTCCAAAGACTGTCCCAAATTCATATCCAAGGTTATATCCATTCTACACATAATTTTGATAATTCTCAACAGAGCTAGATGTAACAACAAGATTTGTGACACCTCTTTGACTCCTTACTCTGTCCAGCATTTTATTTTACAATTACAATTATGTCATGTTCCAAAGACATGGGAACAAAGTTAAGGCAGTATCACAGGCAGTGTACATACTGTTTATGGTGACCTCTAACCAGGCAATGATGAACATGGATGCAGAGGAGTAACAGGGTTACACACATGATAGTAACAATTTTTGTGCAAGGAGTTTAGCACGTTTACAAATTGAGCTATGATAGCATAGAATCTTTCAGATGTAAGATTGTAACTATGTGTATTAGCATTTAAACTAGATAAAACAGCAACTTTACTTCAGGCAATTTCTTTTTATATAGCATTAAATATTGGCAATTTTGAGTTAAATTCTACAAATCTATCTAATACATGTATACAAGACTGTTGTTTAAATGAGGCTCCCCTAGACTGGTAAGGGTACTCATAGAGAACTTAGGTATGCTTAGTGCCTAAAGGTATATGTGAAAAGTTAGTCTTTTATTATAAGATATTTGGTGCTGCTAGCAATGGAAGGACATTGATGGTGTAACATACATGTACATGTACCTGACTGTAAGGGACATTTGCTCACAAGCAGCCAACAGTGAATATTTTTGATATTGAAAAACAGGAGGTGGTCGTTAGCAATTGCTGAGGCTGTACTGTTACAGATTTGTTGTTTTTTTCTTATTCAGTAGTCATATCATGAAATGATCACAAACTTGTTTTCTTTCAAATTTTGTTGCAGTGTAGGCTTTGGTGTGTACAGAAATTTATATATACATGTATTGGATAAAAACCTCACACATCTGAATGTCATCAACACCAGAATATTAAAGAAAAACTTTGGAGGGAAAATGGTTCTTATTGACATGGCAAACAAGATGATGATGATGAAAATGGTGGATGATTATGCAAATACAGATGTGTTGTTGCACTTATTGTTTTGAAAGATTTGTTGGAATAACCTTAATTAGGCTGTAATTTTCACCTTTTGCTTTTGTGTATATTTACACACATGTTAAACCTAGATAAACTACAATTGTGTATCATAGGATTTTCAAGGGGAAAGGAATGCAACTAAATGTGTCAAATTGTCGTATAAGGACATAAGGTATCAGAGAACATCGATTTCTGGTACTGCACTTTAGCCCTATTGATATGTAGCATCTAAAGATTAGTTAAATCAAGTCTTATTTGTATAACTGCTTATTGTATATACTTTGGTGGCTTTGATTTCTTTGATTGGCTCAAAAAATATGATTGGGTTATATCCTTATGTACTTGTCTTTTTCACCAAAGAAATTAAGCCAATTTTTAATTGTAAATATATGTATAGTTTCAAAATCATCTATTTGTATTATTGTGAGGACTTTGTGACCACTTTTTTTTGTCGGTGTTCCACATGATACCTTATTGTACCCATATTTAGTTTTTTTTTTTAGATATTTTCACTTTAGATTATAACTTTTGTGTTACTGAGCATTTCAAGTTTACCAGGACGTTAAGTTTAAGCTTTGATATATTTTGATGCGTTTTTTTGCAACTTGGTGTGAATTGGTCTGATATTGCTTTGCTTCTGTTTAAGTGAATGCACCATTCTGTTAGGTAAACGTTTCATCCAAAATGTTCGTAGTAATATGACGCAAATGCGGTGAAAGCATCATATTACTCAAATTGTTTATTCCAATATGTCAGGACAATATTAGCCACAGTCAGAATTCTGTAGAGTGAAAGAGAGAAACATATTGTGTTGCTTTTTTGCTTCGTTCCAGTTGTACATTCTTCTGAGCTTTTGATTTTTCAGTTTATACCAAGGTTTTGTTGCACTTTTACTACTACATGATATACAAATTTCTTACCAATAATACTACTCCATGTGAATTATATCTGATGCCGCAAAGGTACTAGGATTTTTAGTACATTGACAAGTTGCTCCTGTATGTATACAGTACAGGAATAACAAATTTCAGTGCAGTATTTCAGTCTGAGGGGCACAAAAGGTACCATAATTTTACAGGTAGAAGACAGAAAAGGTCCTTGGGTATATGGTGATCATGGGAATAAAGGTATCCCCACTATAGCTTCAGTCTTGTTGCATTTTTTCTTACTCTGAATAGTTTTTAAATACTAAATTACCTTTAATGATTAGGAACATGTCTCTAAATACAATGCATGAAGTTATTCATGTTGGAATATCATTTTTGGTTGCCAATGAAACAAATTACCAGTACTATGAACACTTCTGTGTACTTGAAGCAAAATGAAAAGATGCTAGAAAATTATATAAACCATAGCCTTATACAAAATTTAAAACAAACTTGAATACAAAATATCCGGTGTAATGGTAATAGTCAAAGAAAAAATGTTACTCAAATAAGAATTAAACATCTAATCACATTGGAAGACTGATAGGTCTTTGTTCAATTGTCACATCTCTTATAGTGATAAGTAATGAGGTGAGGTGAATGCACTTTATAAAGTATCAATTAGTACATTTTGTATATCAGATAATTACATTTCAGTCCAATTATAAGTCTACACCCTTGTCTCCCGCCCTACGATACTAGAGATATATTTGTACAGTGACAGTTGGTCTGTGCCATGCTTCTCAATGTAACACTGTCTTGCTGCTTCCCTAAGCTCTGCTGCTAACGCCTTCCCAGACTGGTCCACCATAGCTGTGAACACACCGTCTCTGTCCTGTAGTAGAGCGTGTGCTTCTCCCATCTCCTGTACCCTGCCCTCCTGTAGTACCTGCAACAGAAATATCTGTCAGCCAGGGCAAGGTTGGCATCTCTATACCCTGGTTTACGAGGGGCATTCAATAAGTAATGTCCCTGACCCATTTTCCATAGCAGGAGATTAATGAAACTTGGCACAGTTATTAGTCTTTCTCTTCATAGGAACCACCCAGAGTTTTGCATTTCTCCCATCATTTGATGTAGCTCTGGACACCGTTCTTGTAGGACATCCCAGGTTGGTCCTCCAACAGATGCCTGATCAATGGCAGAAGAGGGACGACCAGGTCTGGGAGCTGTTTCCACAGACTTCCGGCCTTGTTTGAATTCAGGATGCCAGCATTTTACAAGGTCATATGATGGGGCATCATCACCATAAGTTTTTTTCATTTCATCAAAAGTCCCTTTTGGTGTGCGTCCTTTCAAATACAAAAACCGGATCACTGCGCGACACTCAACTTGCTCAATTTCACACCTGGTCCATTTCACACCTGACTCAGTTCAAACACCAGTAAATCAGTAACCACAATTAGTTCAGAGCTGTTTTTTGTAACATAACCAATAGAGATATGACTCATTACACATGCAAAATTTCATCTAGATCAGACAACTGGCAGTGGGTCAGGGGCATTACTTATTGAATGCCCCTCGTAAAACCTACAATCCTTTTGGCCACACATGGGGCTGTCGTATTGAGATCACTTGAGTTAGCGCCGAATGGCAGCCACTGCAGACCCTTGCGACAGTCGTATTAAGGTCACCTGAGTTAGACCCTTGAGATTAGCTCCACCTGTTGTAGGCTCCTCACAATTCAGCCCAAGACTTCGAAGAGAGAGTATATATGTAGGCGGCCCACCCAATGACAATAACAATTATCATATAGTTCCTAAGTCTCGTCTGTCCTCTCTGCGAATAGGTCTGGCCCAGGTTGATTTGAAATGATTAATGTTTTCAACTCTTTTTCGCCGATTGGGACAGGACAGAATAGATTTGGAAGCTATTAATAGGTTTTCATACCAGGCTAACATTTCTATTGTATTTAATATTTGTCTTCATACAATTTTATCAGTTCAATAATTCTAACATATTAATGAATGTTCACCATAAAAAAACGCTCACCAAGATCCTATCCGAGTCAATGACAGTGTTGAGTCTGTGTGCTATCGTTAGCACTGTGCAGTTCTTGAACTTCTCTCGAATGGTCTCCTGAATAAGCTGGTCTGTTCTGTATTAGCATAGGCAATGAAGAGGTCAGTACAAAACCCAAGATGAGGCATATGTACATATAAATTATAACATTTTTATTTGGACTTAGACGTAGGAAATATTTGGGTATTCAGTATTAAAATCATTGCACATTTTACAAATTTCTTTGCTAATTGATTTACAGAGACATTCTAAACATTCAATTTCACCCTTACAACAACATCAGAACTTTACAAGTACAAATACAAAATCATTTTGTTTATAATCATTGTCGTTATTTCCATACCTTGGGTCTACATTTGCAGTTGCTTCATCGATGATGAGGATCCTGTTTTTCCTGAGCAGGGCCCTGGCTAGGCAGACCAGCTGCCTCTGGCCCACACTGAAGTTAGTCCCAGATTCGGCCATCTCAGATTCCAGCTTTCCTTGTAGGTCATTCACAGCTTGCTTTAGTTGGACCTGCAAAGAAATATAAGGACAAAAATCAATCTGTATAACAAAGATGTGAAATGCTCTCTACCACTTTCTTCCTGTTCTGTCTGGTTATAAATTAATCTCTACATATATTGTTTACTTTGTATTGCTGTTCTGACAAATTAACCAGTACTGAACTGTATCATTCTGCTCTAAAATTTATCAGAATACGAGGCAGGGTAATCAACAATATTATCCATTGACTTCAACAATAATGTGTATTATGGTTGCCACTGTTAGCAGTTAGGTGTGAGTTTACTAGTATCTGTACATGTAACGTTACATGATTGTGTTTTTGGCCAAGGATGATTATGAAACAAATTGTCATGCACTTTCTTACCTCCTCTATGGCACTCCAAAGTTGCTGGTCCGTAAAGTCATTGAAGGGATCTAAGTTCCTCCTGAGAGTACCAGAGAATAGGACAGGGTCCTGGGGGATGACAGAGATTTTCTTCCTCAAGTCGTAGAGTCCGATCTTGGTCACGTCCACCCCGTCTATCCTGACAGTTCCCTGTGGCTCTGCCATCCTGAACAACATCTGCATCAGGGAGCTCTTCCCAGCACCTGTCCGACCTACTATACCAATCTGAATGTAAGGAAAAGAAACAATATCAGAATCCAGAATTATTTGCTGCATGAAATACTCCACTTTGGCATCAATGCTACATCATGGAGTGTCTTTTAATGGAATTATTTTGTTTTGAAGCTTGATGATTGTCCTACTCAAAGGTGACCAAAGTTGTCTCAAAACTCCTCCTAAACAAGTCTTAGAGGAATTTGGAGAAGACTTTGGTCCCCTCTGTGTAGGAGAATGTAAATAAGGGGCTTGGAAGTAACCTTTTCCTGTGGCTGCATCTCAACACAGAGATTCTTAAGAACATCGGGCCCATCTTCAGAGTAGGAGAAAGACGCATCTTCCAACTTGATGCCCCCATGCTGAGGCCAGTCCCTTGGAGGTTTTGTACTGGTTGTCAATGGAGCTTCAGGTTCAAGTTTCGTGTAAGTTAATACTCTTTCTGCTGATGTCATCTAGTGAATGAGAGAAAAGAATGAATGAAATAAGTATGTTGCATGAGCAGAGTTTTTCCTTGTACTACTGTAAATGCAGAAATTTTCACAAACAGTCCTTTTCCCCCTGGGGTTTACGGAAAAGGCTGGGCTGTCTACCTGGGCTGTCTACCTGGGCTGTCTACCTGGGCTGGCTATCACGTCAGGCTACTTGAACCTACGAAAGCCCATTGGGACAAAAGCTGTTTTAGCAGTAGAGCTGTTTTAGCAGTAGGGGTAGCAGTTTGTGCTCAATGAAGAAGCTATGTGTGAAGCTATTGTGTGTGTTACATAACCAAGAGGTTCTGGGTTCAAATCAGTTGATATGCCACCGATCTTGTACCCTTGGGAAGGGCTATTAACACGACTTATCGGGCTGATTGGATTAGTCTTAAGACTGGTGGCTAGTTGGTCAAAGGCGGCCAGGAGCCGTTCTTTAGGAGCTGTCAGGGTCCAGGCTTCTGCGCCATACATTAGGATCAACAATTGAATTGTGAGGAGCTTAAAATAAGCGTTGCTAAAAGTGCAAGGGTCTGGAACTGCTGCCATTTGGTGCTAACTCAGGTGACCTCAATACGACAGCAATTACCCCAGGTGCGGCCATAGGACTTAAGGTTTTGAACCACTTACACTGGGAAGGAAGGACCCCTAGTCTTTTCCGTAAGTGTGGTGGGTTCTTTGCCCTATCTGAGGGAGGGCCCTTACCGAAGCTAGGTACTCTTTTCTCTACCCTAGTGAAGGGAGGAAAGTCGTGTTAAGAGCCCTTCCCAAGTGCACAAGATTGGTGGCATATCAACTGATTCAAACCCAAACTGATTCAAACAGCTCCTTCACACACTGCCACTTCACACAGCTCTTTCACATAATAACACACAGATCCTTCGCTGAGCACAAACAGCCCCTACTGCTAAAACAGCTTTTGTCCCAATGGGCTTTCGTAGGTCCAAGTAGCCTGACGTGATAGCCAGCCCAGGTAGACAGCCCAGGTAGACAGCCCAGGTAGACAGCCCAGCCTTTTCCGTAAACCCTTTCCCCCTACCGCGAAATTAAATCCCCGCGAATTTAAATGCATTTACAATATCCTATTAGTTTGGTCCTGCAAAGCAAAGCCTAATGTGCTGCAATATTGTCATGAATATGAGACTATTAGATATTGTACAGCCATGTGCAAAAGTTTATAATGGATGACAATGTCTTGAACATTTTTCATACCAGATTTTCCAGCTCTGCACTTTGGCGAACAATGAACTGGAACCGTCCTGTCAGGATGATGGCATACGTTACAGATAGGCCCACCAACCCGTCATCTAGAGCTGTGGGGACATCGACATTATGTTTAAATATGCACGCACAATTCCCATATTTACTGGTAAAACAAGCTACAATGTTTAAAAATCACATATGTTGCAAAAACCCTTTTTCAGGAAGCTAAATTGGAACCAAAGCTTGCATATATATAGAACATCATTTCTTTGACAGGGCTTGATCTTAATATTATAAAGTGTAACGTTAACAATTCATTCTTGGTACTACTGCATTTACATACATTCTAACATAAATCCAAATACTACCAAAAACTTAACTTTCTTGGCAAAGGGAACTAACATTACATAAAAACCTACACTACAAGTTATGTTAACTCACCATTAGAGGCAGGGACGCTACAGATAGCCACAGCACTGACGAAGAATGCGACTAAAACATCCACTCTGATAGCCATCCATTTACCACAGGTGAGGTACAGGAACCAGGCCTCCGAGTGCAGGTCCTGGTGAGCATCAAACTCCTGCTGGAAGCTCTCCTGAGCTCCGAAGGCTCGGATGGTCCACAGGCCTTGTATGGTGGCGGACAGGTGGGAGAACATTGGGCTACGGGCTGAGGAAAATTATTATTAGATAAAGGATATCAGTGCCACACTCACTAACTCACTATCCAGTTTAGCGTCCATTGTTCCCTGTCTTCCAGGGGTTGGACGTTTCGTCAAAATGTTTCGGTCTAATTGCTGCCCTCCATCCATCTCTGTCAAGGGGGTTGGCTTTTTGCATGACTTGTGCAGCTTTCTGATATTCTCATTGACACTGTCTACCCATCTTCTCTTGGGGCAACCACGTAGGTTTTGGCCCACTACAGGCAAGTTCATACATGTGGCCATACCAACGGAGTCTGTTGTAGAGCCACCTGGCAAAAAGGTCGGCAATGGAGCTACATGTACATGGTCCGCTCTTTTGACAGTGTCAGACAGGAGAACACAGGTTATGGGCTAAGCTTTGAAAATGTCAACGTGGCTCATTCCCCAATCATATCATTGGGAAGAAGTCTGGGAACACACGTATGAACGTGTAGAGGATAGACATGGGTATGACCAAGGTAGATCTCTTTTTTTTCTTCATTCATTTGGCCCAAGCAGTGATATAACAGTATCAACAGGTCTCATAGAAATAATCTATTCATGATTATTATTATCATCCTTAGTCATGAACAGAGACTGCTAGACAAAAGTAACCTACAATTGCAAACTTCTTGCCATCTGATCCAAATATCTCTGAATAACCGAATTATAACACTGAACGGGGAGAATGGGGTAACAGAAAGTACTCTAAGAGCTCTTGTACAGTTATGGTGACAATGAAACAGGAGTTCCTTTGCAAGAATATTTGAATGTAGAAAAACCTACTTGTTCCCTCCAGCCGCTTGATGTCCCTGGAGGTACTCAGGTAATACTTTCTGATGTACACGAACAGTAGCAGTATAGGCAGGGTGGGGATCAACACCCAGGGGTTGACAATAACACACACAGTCATTATCATGAACAAACCTATACCTCCCTGTGGGAAGAAAAAAAAGGAAGAAAATCTCAGTGTTAATCTCACTGATGACTTGAGTACCGATGCTTGCCTCTGCCATAATTATACAACATTACTGTAAATTATCTAGCCTGGTATTCAGCCATATTATGGCTCCCAAGTCTCTTCTGTATGTGGAGAGGACAGAAAAGACTCAGGAGCTATAATACGGCTGGATACCAGGCTGATAATTATCATTATGTATTGTCAATATTAAGAAGACGTTCATTCAATGGCAATCTAGCCTCAGGAATTCGCTCTGTTGCCTGCGGTATTCCTATATGGCAAATACCTCATCGATATGGCAGTATCATATTCACATACACAGATTGTGCTTTAACGTTGAAAATCATTTAGGCCACAGCTTTCAAGTGGTTTGAAAAGTTAGCTAAGTGGCAACAGCTGCATGCAGACTAAGTAAGAACAAAGTACAAGTTTACAATGTGATTCGTGGTAAAAATGTTGAAATATATATTAACCTCTGCAAATTGACTGAAGACCAATGGTAACATCTCATCCAGCTGCCCAATGTCTTTGGAGAACCGATTTAAGACTCGCCCTGGCGATAAAATAATGAAAGGACTGATCAGAGAAAAGCCATTGCATGTCGTAACTTGCATTGTGGATATAGTGCTGGCATGCTTGTGCTAGAAGATTTGTAATTCAAAATGATTTGGCCTCATGCTTTTCCGTCTGCTAGGTAGATATTTGAAACTCACCAACAGGGTTTGTGTCGAAGAACCTGATCGGAGCCCTGATGATGGCATTGAACATGGCGTTATGAAGGTTTTTGGAGGACACCACTGTGATCAATAAAAATAACTGATTCCCCACCACTCCCACGATCAGGGTTCCTACTGTAAAGGCAGTCAGGATGTAGATGTAGAAGTGTGTATCCAGAGGGGCCACAGGGAAGACCCTACTGCTGTTGGTTGGTGTGGCTGTTGCATTCACCATATCTCCAACAAAGGACGCATTGAACATTGTAGTATTGTAGCCATTACTAGTCAATACCCAGTTGTGTTTTGCAGCAAGATGCTGCTCTTCCCTCTGTGCCCTGTGTTATCGAAAACAAACAAATATTGACAAAGCTTAGTTGAACATTCATGCCAAAGAATAATAATAGATATTAATCAGTTATCAGGCAACCATTATATTTTGGAAAAGGTCAGCTGTTTCAGGTAACATATCCTTAGTACCATCCGTCTTTAGTCACTAATAATTGTACTATATAATGATACATTTTGTACCTCTGTTGACATTGTTACATATGAAAAGTTGACCAAAGTCAAAAATTATAATTAAGAAAACAACTGGCTTTAGTAGTGGCCTTAGGTAAAATATGCAGATGGATAAAAGAATGTGTATCAAAATGCTTCTTGTGAAATTAAGAAAGTTCCTCCACCTCTTGAACAATATTCGTAGACCACACTTACCAGTATGCTAGCCACCAGTCGGACATGGCGTATAAAACAGCAAACCCTATCCTCAACAACGTGCAAAATAGAAGTCCCTTCACACCAGCACCAGCTGAGAAGTAGTCTCTGTACACTCTCCACCCAACAGTGCCAGACATCCGGTCTTCTTCCTTCAGCAGAGGGCTAGTTGCATCCTAGGTGAAGAAAAGCCAGGTTTCTGTCAGCAACATGATATATTTTATATCTGACAACTACAGATTCTAAAGCTCTTTGAATTTGTAAGAGGAAAGAGACACTTGTAAGAGGAAAGAGACGAATGTAAATGATAGATGTACATGTAATAGATATAGAATACAACACGGTGTATTCCGCATCACCCTCGGTCCCAGCCCTCCCGCAGGTCGGATCGCCCTCGGGCGGAAGTATTTTATTTATTACGTCATACCCACCTAAGAAAACACATACTTTGATGCGAAATGCACCAGAAGTTGAGAAAATGTTGTGTCCTAGAACAAAAGATTGTAACAACAGCAATTCTAACGTCCGGATATGGTATTCGAATTTTCAACCATGCTGTATTCGGCCCATTTGAAATAGTTTGATTTACTCGAAGGAAGCCTGTGTGATACGACTTAGAACCTGTGTGATACAGAAAGTTATCACACGGTCAGGAACACCTGTATCAAACGTTTTCGCGGCCCAGGTATGACATAATAATAAAAAAAATATATACATGTATTTGACAATTAAAGTACAAATGTACTTAGTGTCTCTCCCCCTGATGATGTAATGATTCTTTACAGAAATGTTTGATGTAACTACTGCATTCAGTCTGTATGGGAATGAACATGTATTAAGTAAATTGTCACTGTCATTTATCTTAAACCATACCGGTATGAAAACCTTGCAACTAGATTTATAACGCCCAATGATGTTGTTGCATTAATTCTAATAAGTCATGTACAATGTACCTTTTCATCTGCTTCTGCTTTTGCAGAATTTGCAGCTAAACCGTTTGCTAATGTCCCAGGAAGAACAGCAGAGACTGTACTCCTTCCGTTCTCTACATCTTCGCTTTCCTCTTCCCCCATCAGTTTTGTGAAGTCTATCCCTGAATTCTGCAGTTCGCTGTATGTTCCAGTAGCCACCTGCTCTCCCTGTAAGGGGAAAATATGACCACATTTGAGCTACTACGGGATATTTATTAATGTTGGGGTGGATCAAACAAAACGTTACTCTATCAGAGTGGATGTTATAATGGGTATCACAGTCACTGCGGTATTTTACACCATTTACTCCATAATTCAAATTAAGACAAGTGATTTGGGATGTATCAAACTCAAGGAGTCACAACCAATGTTTCTTACTCTTTAACAGTTTTATCTGCCCTTTTTTTGTTGATTCAATGATCTTATCAGGTCTCTGTTAGTTGAGTAAAAGAGACAAATTTTTCATAATGAAGCTAACTACAAATCTACTGATTGAATTTATTTACCTCCAGAAGAACCATTATCTGGTCAGCCTCCTTCAGATATTGTAGTTGGTGCGTCACAAGGATACAAGCCTTGTTACTCAAAACCCCCTGGATGCATCTACATTTGAAGAAGAATCAGCACTAAGTGTACCTAAAGACTATAAGTATGTAATCAGTCATTTACTCTTAAAACAAACAAACAAATGAACATTTAATTTCTCACACAATTATCTTTTCATCTTAAAGTTTTGTGGTGTTGTATGACACAGAATTGTATAAGTATTTACATTTTAATTTCAAATTGGTACTTCTGGAATTGCACTGACAATCCAGATAACAAAAACAAGTGTACAATAGACACAGCGCTACAAGGTGAAGCATGAATCAAACTTCACAACACCAACCTGTTAAACAGGTGCCGCCCAACTTCTGAATCAACAGCACTTAGTGGGTCGTCTAGCAGGTAGATTTCTGCATCGTGGTACACCGCTCTGAAAGCATAAGCAGCAGAAAACTGTTTATTTATCAGGGTACCGAAATCAAGATTCTTCGATCAGTTTATCATATTCTAGCAGATGACGGGCCTGCCTAAACACCTAAAATGACCTCAAACGTATCTAACATGCTGCGAGTGTACATGTACATGGGACAAAGACCTTGTGTGGTGCTCTGGATACATTGTTACATGCATTTATGAATTTAAAAAATGCAGCAAGTCTTAATTAAGTTAAATTACCAGTTTGGAGTTAGTCGGCCAGTTTCAAGATCGAAACAGAGATCCACATAAGGTTGTTGCCCCATGTACACTGCATGTTAGAGCTGTTTCAGGTTGTTTGAGGTCGTTTAACGTGTTAAGGCAGACCAGCAGATGGCAAAATTTTCCACTGTTTCCCATTACCTTGCCAGGTTGATCCTAGCCTTCTGCCCTCCACTTAGTGTCACCCCTCTGTCTCCAACCAGTGTCATGTCGCCATGTGGCAGGAGCTCCAGGTCCTAACAGTAGTACAACAAGGCATTATTGTTACTCTGTGACGGAGGCTAACCTACGACGACAGAGTATTGTTTTGTACGATGTGAGGAGTGTTCGCATCTGTAATCTCTATGTTCCCTTTGCCGCATTTGTATGTTATTGGCATGTCCGCAGCTGCAGGATCTGATGTTGTTTTTTATGCAGTAGCTGTTTTTTTCGCTATGTTTTCTGAAAAAGAAGGATATGCATATCATGCCTTTAGACTCTTCCACTTTCATGCTCCAAAATTCCTGCATGTTATTTTGACATCTTATAATTCGCATCTCTATGTAATTTGTTTGAGCTATTTTGACATTACCTTCTCTAGTGCGCATACTTGGATGACTTCATTGTAGACGTCTTCCTTATAAGGACGTCCAAAAAGGATGTTTTGTCGCACGGTGCCAGAGAATACCCAGGGCTGCTGAGACGCATAGCCAACCTTGCCATGAACTTTGACCTCTCCTGACATCACTGGCAGCTCTTTGAGTACTGCACTTAACAATGAAGACTGGAAAAGATAGAATTACAGTTTACTCTGATTAGGACTTGCAGACTTTACAATACATATTATCCATTTTACACTGTCCTCACTTTATTTGTCCTTGTCCAATAAGGACAAGAGATACATTGAAAAAAACTGCTATGATAGAATATTCTCATTAATTATGCAAATGACCTCTTAATTTGCATCATTTCTCTTTCATCTTTGTCAAAGTTACCTTCATTCCGAAAATCATGAAAATCCGTTATTCCTCCCTTGAGATCTCCTCTTCGGAATTTCTTTACAGACATGCTCCTGCAATACCAAATCTATTTGCTAGGGGACCCAAACTCATGTCAGTTCTTCCCATGTGCAAGAGCTATCTAACACACCAAAACCAGAATTTCAGCTGCAGTATCAAGCTAGAGTGCCCAAAGTCGAATCATTTGTATCTAAGTATGAAACCAATACATCCAGCCATTCTTGTCAGTTATCTTGTTCACAGACACAGACACACACACAAAGCTATTGAAAACTTCATGGAGGTAACAACACTATCTGCTCAACAGAACAGTTGAACCTTGCCTTTCCTGACCCCACAGGTCCGATGACTGCCAGTAGTTGACCTGGTTTCAGCTGCAGGTTGATATCCTTCAGTGTCGGGTGATCACTGTCCTGAAATACATGTATGACAAGATGATATTCACTTGATATTACATTGTAGTAGTAGTAATTGCATTGTTATTGTTTTGGTAAATAAAAGCTTCCCATTTGAGACATTAGGGTGCCTTACCCCTGTCCATGTAGCATTGACATCAGTAAGCATGACGCTGCATTCTGCTTCCTTAGGAGACGTTGCAGTGATTCTGCCAGTTCTCCCTGAGACCTCCTCACACTCTGCTTCCTCCAACAGCAAAAACTCCTGATGGTGGATCAGAAAATGTTGAAGAAGAGATTCTTTATCACAAAACCCAAAAGTTATACCTGCCAAGGTTTTATCAGCCTAAGACTCTGCTGGCATCCTCATGCCCTAAAGATACTTCTGCTACTCCTTGCGGGTCCTACAATTGACTAAGTCTGCATCTCGCTCATCATCATCATCATCATCATCATCATCATTACATCATTATCATCATCATCATCATCATCTCACCAGCACCTGGGTGCATGGCTTATGGCAAGCGTGATGAAGGCAGCACTGACAGAAAGGCTTATAAGTGACAGGTTTCTTGTTTTTGATAGGTGGGCCATGGATTACGTCTTTTGTATGTATTGACTGTGGGTGCTAGTATAAGTTTGTCAACTTAAATGCATCATCACTCTGTATACACCTGTAATATCTTTCTACTTGAATGATTATTGTATAAAAAAATCACAGATTAGTACCTGTATCCTGCCTAAGGAGACTAAGGACTCCGAGAGGTTAACAATGGCAATTGGCAGAAACGTGAACACGGCCAACTGCAGGATGTTGTACAAGCCTAAAGCTCTGAAGACCAGCCCAGCAGTGATGTTGTGTCCGGTCAGGGCAAACGTGACGAAAGTGCAGAAGACGAGCATTCTCGACGACACTGATGACAGGGACAGGACCAGTCCACGTGTTATTGACGCTTTGATAATGATACCAATCTCCAGCCTAAAGAGCATTGAGAAACAAAGTGTGATCCTGGTTAACGTTACCTGTTTATACATTACTCCTCTCCAAACAGAGGTTAGACTCCGGCTGTTTTTTAAACATCTTTTTAGTCGTTTTTATCAGGCTTTCTATTTTTTTACCGTATCTTGTGTTGTCCAAAAAACAATACAAAATATAAGCCCAATAAAAACGACTAAAAAACGGTTAAAAAACAGCCGGAGCCTAACCTCTGCTTTGAGAGTATGTATACATCGTCCTCTTGTATGTGAATGGTGGTTTTGGGTGTAACATTACAAGTCAAAAATGTAACATTTATTATATTTCAGCCATACATAGTATGGTGAAATATATTGTATTTGTAATGTTTCTTTCTTTCTTTCTCCTGTCAAATCTTCAAAGTGATTCATCTCCGCCGTTCCTGGACCGAATGACCTGAAATTCGGCACAGGGGTAGAGTGGGCCAATACCTTGATGATTTTTTTCCCATTTTTTCATATCTGCCTCTAAAATGATTTTATTGAGATTTTTTGGTCAATTTTTGACCAAAACTGTATATTTTGGCCCCTGTACCCTGGTATTACAACCAAATGAGCTGAAATTTGACAGAGATGTGCCTTGATAATGCCCCCATATAAATTCGATAACACTTTTGGTGTACAGTACAACAAAATGCTTATTTTTGCGATTTTTTGACCAATTTTTGACCAAAAAAGGACACTTTTGGCCCCTGTACCCTGGTATTACAACCAAATGAGCTCAAATTTGACAGAGATGTGCCTTGATAATGCCCTCATATAAATTCAATAACACTTTTGGTGTACAGTACAACAAAATGCTTATTTTTGCGATTTTTGGACCAATTTTTGACCAAAAAAGGACACTTTTGGCTCCTGTACCTTGGTATTGCAACCGAATGAGCTGAAATTTGACACAGATGTGCCTTGATAATCCCTTCATATAAATTCAATAACACTTTTGGTGTACAGTGCAACAAAATGCTTATTTTTGCGATTTTGGGCCAATTTTTGACCAAAAAAGGACACTTTTGGCTCCTGTACCCTGTTATTACAATCAAATGACCTGAAATTTGGTATAGATAGGCATTAGATACTTGGTAACAAGATTCAAGTAAACATAAACAACTTTAAAATGATTAATTTTGGCACTTTTCTGAGGGGAAATTTGTTTTCTTTTGGCCTCCTGACGTGACCTTCCGTGACCCCGCACAGAGCCACACCTGTGCGCGTCAGCCGGAGAGTTAATTGAATCAAAGACCTAGCCAATCAGCGAAGAGGAGGCCAAAGGCTAATTAATATTCATAAGCGGGGCCTCATGATCCCGTATATAGCAGTGTTCCCGCCAGGGGGAGCGAAGCCCGCCTAAGGCTCTCGCATTTTAGACTATTCAGAAGGCTTTATATTGTATCAGTTCTTAGGGGCATATCTATAATAATCGCAGCAGTCACTTAACTTCTCTTCAGGAGTTTAGCGTAACACTATTTCAGGTCAAACCGTCAAAGGCAACTAAAAACAAACTTTAACGTTACTGAGTTCAACAGTACTTATAACTTGTTATCCGAAGTTGAAACGCTAGCGATGGTATTTTCGCTGCGCTGTTAGCTCCGTGCGACTGTTGTTGACGGTCTTATAACGGTATATTTTGCACCCCTGTACCCTGGTATGAGTAACTTTTGGTATAGATAGGCATAAGATAGTTGGTAAAATGATCCAAGTAAAATTTTTGGCATAAAGTACTGTAAAAGGCTTAATTACAGCACTTTTTTTAGGGGAAATTGGTTTTCTTTCGTTCTCCATGCCATGACCTTTCGGACGTTCACCCCACAGAGCCGACATCTGCACCTGCGTCTAGCCGGCAGGAAGAGTTAATTCAATTAATGGTTCAGCCAATCAGCGAAGAGGAAAGCGAAGGCTAATTAATATTCATAAGCGGGGCCACACAATACGTTAACTTGAAGACTCAGGCCGTACAGACTTCTCGCCAGGATTTTTTCAAAGCGTCGGACAGGGGTCCGGGGGCCGCCGAATGTCCCTGGCGGGGTCCAGGGGCAGGGCCACTGTGGGGGGGACCCAGGTGGGCGAAGCCCCCCCGGAAGCTCTTGCATTTTAGACTATTGAGAAGGCTTCTTTTATCAGTTTTTTTTAGGGCCATATCTACGATAATCGTAGCAGTCACTTACTTCTCTTCAGCAGTTTGACTTTAAAATATTTCGGGTCAAAGCTTCAAAGACAACTAAAACCTCATAAACAACAAACTTTACTTAGCTCAACAGTATACAAAAATATTGTACGGGTTGCCATCCTTAGTTGAAGCGCTTATTTATAGCGCTAGTATCTTCGCTGCGCCGTTAGCCGCCGTGCGACTTTCGTTGACGGTCTGATATCCCTACGTCGCCGCCTCGCTGATATTCCCACGGACATGTTTCAAGAAAAATACCCAGCAAAAAACGCTGTTCTGCGTCAAATTCTATTCTATAAAACATGTGGGACTCAGTGTTACAGTCTAAATATTTTGTAGAAGCACCGCTGTAGGAAAGAAGGTCCAAGCAATGTAAAACATCACGTAGCATGAAGTTCGCTGTCAACTGGCACACAGCACATGACTGTTTGAAACTCTAAGTCTAATCAACAGCCGTGTTTGATTGATAGCCGGCGGTCCTTTGATGAAGTCGGCGAAAGGTGCGTTAGTTAGAAAATCTGCGTTTAGTTTTGATACGTAATTATAAGTTAGACAGTGGCGAGAATGATTATTTTCTCATCAATATTTCTCTTCAGAATTATTTGAACTTAATTGTACATCTAAACAATTGGCTTACCTGTGCAATGTTTATATGATTAATGATCAGCGTACTGAAATCATGTGTAACGTATGGCTCCTAGTCAATAGATCAGCATTTTCTCTATAGTGACCACCTGTCTATAGTGGCCACATTTCTATCACTGGACTGGAACTTGCGAAAACTGCTGTATTTTCTCCAGAGCAAATGTATGTGTTCCTAGTGCTGTTGTTGTTTGACATAAACTTTGAACATTTGAATTGTAAGTAACTTTAAATTACCAGGGTTTCAGCCCAATAAAACACTCTCAGCGCCAGGGTATGAACAGACTGACCAGACAGACGAAAATAAATCCTCGAACAAGGTTCAATCGTATCTTCCGGGTCTGGCAGGAAGTTGTTAAACTAAAATAAGAATAGGCTCGATGGCTGATTGCATACAAAGTAAAACAGTTTAACAGTTTTACAGCTTGAAGAAAACAAACGCTCCTACAGTACCTGCACCTGCTTGATAATTATTAAATCGTATGCCCTACTTGAATAAAAAAAAGTTCACTGCAATAATAAATGTACCCACATCACAGGGAGCTTATACTTTTTAAAACTTACACCTAGTTATCGTACTGAAAATTGTTAATGACATTACATGAAGTCATTCAACAATTTTCAGTCATGATGAAAATTTTCTGAATGGAAGGTGTGATTATTGTCATTTTCTGAAAAATAGAAGCAAGCTCTGTTTTTACCTGGAATCAATTCCAGTCCACTTTGGGGGATAATGTACTGTTAAGAGGATGTTCCATTTTTGCGCAGGGGTGATTTGGAACAGTCCAATGTTGCGTGGGAAGGGGTATGGCTGAAATATGCTGTATTTGCTCTTAAGCAAATGTCGGCCTTTCTAGTGTTTTCTTTTAAATTCCTATGTACTTACGATGTCAAGCAGATGGTACCATGTCAAGACACTCTACAGACACATTTTGGTGTTCTTATGTATAGCAGCAAGCAGATCATGATTGGAAACAGTAGAGCACTATATATGGACTAATGCTTGTAGCCCTTTACAGCATCAACTTGCATATCGGAAATTTTGTGAAAAACCTCTCTGTCACCAACGGATCATAATGACCCCAGCGATCCGTTGCAGCGGGTTTGCTTAGTTGAAAATCGAAAAATCTTGAGATATATTCCAAACGTTTTGAGAATTTGTGGTTATTCTTGAGATGTTTTGACTTCATCTGGAGATATTTTGACTTCATCTGGAGATTTTTTTACTTTGATCTTGAGATGTTTAAACTTAATCTCGAGATTTTTTAAAAAATCTCAAGATACTTGCACTATGGAAAGGTCTCAATATGCTTTAAAACGATCTCAAGATGCTTTGAAAAGACACTAGTATGATTAGATATGTGAGAACTATTAAACTCTTACATAATTTCCTTTTGCATAGAACAGAACATCTAAAAACCTTACTTCCTAAGGTTGGCCACTATTTCACTAAATGGTTTCTCCCAAGTGTACATCTTGATGACCCTCATGGCAGAGATGATCTCACTCATGGTCCTGATACGAACGTCTGTTTTCTTCGCTATCTGCCCCCTGGAAGTAAAAGTCAAAAGCTATTACTTTGCAACTATCAAATTACATGTAACGTTACATGTAAGATCTTTAGAGTTTTGGTAGCTCGTCATCCATTGATCATGGTCAATGTTGCCTGGCGGAAGCCAATTATTAACGTTACATTATTAGCCTGGGTACCAGCCGGGTAGTTCGTTCCTATGTTCCCTTCTGCTACGGGAACAGGAGATCTCGAGAAAAACGACTGTATATAGTGTATAATAAATGCCATTGCGAACTACTTTCCGGATGGTAACCCACTCAGTACCCAGGCTAATACATTATAAATGGTGCGTTATATTAGCTTGTGATAGTAATGTTTATTGTTTTTGTCAACACTCTCAGCGAGTTAGTACATTATAGTATTCACCTATAAGAATCCTAAATAACAGACATGAAAACCTTCAACAAAAATCTTATCTTCAATAAATTGACCAAAAAAATGAGGAACAGCCGGCACGCCATGACCTAAATCGAACAGTTTTCGAACAGGTTTTCTATGCAGTTCGAATCTCTCCGCGGTCCGCTTCTCGCGCGTGAGGTGGATGGAATTTCATCCGAGTTTTACAGCTGCTTTAGACGTGATTGCCGGCCTTTCTACCAAGATTGCGTTATATGTGTCATAGAGGAATATCATGTAATCTCGATATGATCCATTTTTGTGGGATTTTATAACTATTATGTCTCGTTTTCTGATCATATTTGTTACACAGTGAAATTGGCAAAATGGTGGTGCCATTATGAGCTAAATTTTCGACGAATTTGAATATCGGGGCAAATGCATTACGCCTTCGATTCTTTCGTCAATGACTAGTGCGCCAGAATTGTTGAATCTTCTACTATACCTCTTCTGAAAATCTTGTTGGTTTGAAATCTGGGAAGGTTTGTAATTCCATGTTTACTGAGGTCACCTTTTCGACTGTTTTAAATCCAAATGTTGCAAGTCGTTGTTTTGGTTGATTCGAGTGCAATCGACTTTTAACACAAGTATCGGCACCAATATATCTCTCCAGTGTTTTCAAAGGATGCCTAAAGAAAAACTACACGTGAAGACGGAGTGAATTAGCAAATGGAGTCTTAGTATTACGGTAACTAGTACGTAAATACAATGGTGCGGGTCCGGCGTGCGCTCTGTGGAACGGGCGCTGATGCCAGCGCTGAAGCGTTCCTTTTCGGACGCCTCTGATGAGGTAGCCTCGCGCGGTTCAAATTTAAGCCTTTTTCGCCCTCGAAATTGATAATATGCCATATACCACCTGAAAGAAGAGACTTCGGTGCATTTTACGCACTAGATTTCCTTTCGTTCTGAAATCTGCTGTGAGTTAAAACGCAGCGGGGAACTTGCGCTAAAATCAACTGATTTCAGATCATATCATCAAACGGGCAGAGGTAAAAGTCGGTTTTAAAAAGTACATAGGAGTAAAATGGAAACCTTGAAAATTGTAAACGTGATGAAATATTGATTGTACATAGTTGTAAACTCGAGCGACAAACTTTTTGGTAGGTAGTCCCGACGCCCGGGGTTCATGGAACGTACAACTGTCTCAAAACGGCGCGCTGTTCGCTACGGCAGTCAGTCAGAAATTTTGAAGTTAGATTTAGATCACTTCGGGTTGGTATATTGACCTGAAACTCGGATTTCATAAACTAGAGACCACCGTAAACAAAATTCCGGTCATAAACTTTAAGATTTACGGAGAGAGGATCTGTCCCGGTTCAATAATTGCTAAATCGTCAAACCCGGTGCGTTCTATTCTGGAATCAAAATTATGACATGACTTCACTGAATATCGGGGCAAATGCATTACGTCCAAATAATCTGTAATAAATCTTATACTTTCAGAAACCAGAAGGTTTGCTCTTTCATAGGCAGCAGATTTCCTGTTGGTTTGACATCTACAACAGGTTCAAAACAACAGGGAAATTTCCGCGAAAGTCACCTAATTTGGGGTCGTATTTGTGACAGGAAAACGGTACACAATCGGTTCAAAAATCTATATGAGCTAAAAAGGAGGCTAAAATATTGTGAATGACAAGAAAGTAAGAAGAAACGCAGCTGTATACCCCAGCGACAAGCTTTCTTGTGAGGGTTGTTGACACCCGGAGTCATGGAACGGACTACTTTCTATCGCGGAAGGAAAAGAAAACTGCATAGAACTCTCGGCATGGCGTGGCGGCTGAGGAATGGGTTTCGATATCTTTACCTGAATGTAGCAAACAGTCTCCCAATGCGTCCTGATATGGCGAGGTGGAAAATGATATAACCAAATCCAGCAAGACTAGGAGGTCCCAAGTCTCTGTACAGCAGTGTTGTCACTACTATAATCGCCAAAGGTGCGATCCACACGTAGTTGGAGAACTGGAATACCTAAATAATGGGAAGCCACTTGAATGTAATCGTAAAGCAGTGACTTGTGCTCTTCTTTGAAGTGATTTAAATTGCACACCATTGGGATCTAACCTCATTTAGAATTAAAGCTCATTTTTCAGCCACTTTGTAGTTGATTGAAAGTTTTTTTTGTCGAAAGTTGATGCGAGGGCTAATGTAATCCATACACCCAATACAACGTGGCCTAAAACAAGTATTATGTCTTACACAACATCCACAAAATCAGGTCCTGAATGTGTCTATTTTATAAACTCTAAATGTATCGTATAGCTAGTTTAGACGATGTTGATAATCAAGAAAGAAACACGTACTAAGTCAAACTTGGAGACGTCATTTGACATGAGGTTCACTATCTGTCCAGTGTTGCTCTTCCCTAAGGCGGCATGGTTTAGCTTCAGTGCCTGTTTGGGGAAAGAAAAGGAATGGCAGATAACGTTATACACGAGGTCACAAAGTACCTTTGTTCCAAACCTTTTTAATTGAACTGTAGTTGATTAAGGTTCTTCAACCTTACTCAACTACATACAGTTCAACTGGAACGTTTGGAACAAACGACAATATTACTGATGCTAAATTTGCATTTGCGCTGACGCCGTTTCTAATACTAGTAAGTAATCTGTTGCGAAGTGACAATGAATAGTTACAAACATCGCTGGAAAGCGTCGGAAGCGGCGTGCTTTTGGTGACAGTTAACAGTATCAAAACTACAAGTGGTGGCTTCGATTTCACGCGAAAATGCCCAAATTTGTGCATCATTTTTTTCACCGGAAAATCTTTTTTCCCGAAACAATTTCTTTTAAGGTTGAAAGAACTGAAACTCGGTTTTCGTATAGGTGGAGGCCTGGAAGGGAATCCCTTTTCACATACACAGATCTTGGAAGAGGTTGTTGCTTGACTAGATGGTTTACAGCCTCGGATTTAGACTCCAACTAAACTGATTAAAAAGATTGTACATGCCTGCAGATGTATAGTAGGAATACATGATCGTACATACGTACAAACAACTCTTTCCAAAGTCCTAGCTATGTCTTCCAAAATCCTAGCTATAACCCAAAATTTCAACATTCAGAAATGGACATTTCATGTCATAAGCCATTGGTTCAGCACCAAGGACAGGACAGAAGTCAGTATAAATGCTTTAGCCTTTACATCCTGATTTATTCTTCCAAGGTTTTTAGTTCTCTGTGTAAAAGTCGACCTTTCGTCACTGGGATAGGGGATCGGACGTGCGCGAATACCAAAATTTGTTATACACATTATTCAATTTCCTTTTGTGATCAGTATTGTTTACATCTTGCTTCATTTTGCATTTTGCTTAGTCTGGTTATGTTTATGTTTTTGTATATACATGTATAGTGGTGGCGTTAATATGAGTAGATAATTTGAGTACGTCACAACTACGTCTTTCATGTCTGTCAAAGTGAATAAAAAACAACTCTTCCATTTAGGGCTGGGCTGGTACAGCGTACCCACCCCTACTTCCATTACCTTTCTATATACAAGCCCACAGCATGCTACCCTCATCTTCCACCCTATTGCCTGCTGGAGGTACATGTAGGGATGCTGGCATAGGGACACGGTGAATGCACAGACACTGATGATCAGGGCGTACATGTAGGCTTGTGTCGTGGTCACGGTACTCTCAGGGGCGAAGTAGCCAAGCAGCCAGGTTAGGACAATGGGCTGGACTATCTTTACAGATTCCTATAAAGAAATGGTGTATACTGTTACGCTTATGTCTTATTCTTCTGGTGCGAAATGAAGACGATAGATGACACAAGTTCGGTCTATAAAACCCGTTCTGTATAAATGAAAATTGCCACTGCCCTCCGTATCTACTTAATCTTTAGGAGCATAATAGTACATCACGTAAGATCTGCAAATATGAAGTCTATTATCTGTTATTATAATCTCAGTGTCTCTTACATCTAGATCTATACCTACTGAGTTGTCATTTGCTATGGAGCATTGAGTTGCAAATTAAACTTTCATTATTGAAAAAAAGTAAGAGTTTGGAGACCTCATACCTCTGTGGCATATTTGGAGCTGTTCTAAATCTTCTCGTTTTAGCCTGTCTCATTGATTATGGAAGGCCGTCATTATTTTTTCGTAGCCTTCTTCGTTTTTCGTAGCCATCTTCACTAGTGCATGTACTTACCACGAACAGTGCGCACAATCCCAACAGAAGATACCTGGCACCAAACAACCTGAATAGGGCCCGTTTCAGGCTGGGCGGGCGATTGGGAGATTCTTTAGCATTGTCCAGTTCCTTCTTCCACTCTCTATATCAGTTTGTCAGATATATAAAAATGATAAATAAAAATTCCACAATGAAGTGAAAACACTTCATTGCGTGACACAATCAAATTGAGTAACCAAGATGTGCTTTATACCCAGAAAAGTTAACCAGAAGTTTATTTTACGAACGCAGCATAGAAATAATATTGACACGACAAAAGTACAGCGACTTTCGTAAGGTCTACATGTGTAACAGCTACTTACAGTACAACTAAACATACATATATGGATATCTATACGTATGAATAAATCAACATACAGGGTCTAATAATATGAGCAGCATTTTCTGAAGTCCTACCTTTCAAGATCATCTGCTTGTTTCTGCGAGCTGTCCTCGTACATGATATTGTACATGTCATCTTCCTGTAGTGTTCGCTTGTAGCCTGTCTTGAAGAGTGGATTCAGCCACCTGTGACAGTACATATATATTGTTATGGACAGTTAGAGCTGCAATCGGCAGGGGGCGATGATAGAGAAATTCAGGAAAAAGGGGAGTTGGGCTGTGGGACTGGTGATGCATTCGAATCAACCTTATCAAATATTTTCAAGAGGCAGTGGGAAAAGGAATGTCTTCCAGAAATAGAGGGTTTGCACTAATACTTCGAACTGGCAAACAAAATTATAGCGACGAAGTGGTACTTTAATCATGTTCTCACAGTCATGAGCTTAAGACATAAAGGGCTGTGATATCTGAAAAAGGTTTTTGTTGCCGTCATCATGCAAGGACGGAAAACAATCTTTATATACCACGCCATGTTTACACTACCCCTCCTGTCCTGGTGATGCGTCCCAGCGTAAGGGACAGTCAGATAATGTACGTCCAAAGTTCCAATCGCACAAATCCAGACACCCGATTAGCCCATGGACTGGAGGACATATCGGTACCCTCTGAGATTGCAAATTCTCCTGGCTTGTGATTTTTTAATAGTATAAGGCCTGTGGTATCGTATATATTTTGACATGAAGTTGAGTCTAAAGACTGCTTCTTGCTATGATATCTGGTACAAATAATGTTAACATTGGAACATACATCTTCCAAAAACACGGAATATTTCTTTCTTATGACAACCGCGTAACCATCAACGAAGAACTGAAACTTTGTCAGCATGCATTTGATACTAGTGCTAATGTTACATATCTTTCTGGTAGTATAAGAAAAACAAATACTTGTAGTGCTTCATATTTAGCAAAACATAAGTATTCATCAAAAAGACAGATAATTTTTACAGGGCGTGAGCCAATTACTTTAGGGTCCTGTGTTGGCACTAACTGTCGCATCCCCGACCCCGATTAGCGAACCCCCACCCAAAAAAAGAATCTATGAGTTTTATATGGTCCCATTATTGTTTGGTCATCACAAACATCGACATACACAACGCATCACCCAGACGGTACATTTTCATAGAAACAGAACCGTCTACTTAAAAGCTTAACCTGTGGATCTAGGTTTGATGTTTTAAGTATCACATAAAGAAGAAGACACATTCGGACATTGTGCTCCTGCATAAAACAAGTCGAATTTGCTGGCCCCAATACGCAGTGAGTGCATCAAACGGCCACGGTGACCTATATATACACAATCTGATCAGAGATGTTTTGGGGTCCACAGTTCACAATGAAACAAAACCTTTGTGGGTCAATACATACTCTGCTGGTTCCACTAACAATTAGAAAACATAAGTCCCTTCACATGTAATTCAATTTAGTTAGAGTTTATGTCTGCTGCTAAGAGGAGAGAGACAGCGCGCGCATACTATGATCATCAACAAAACACCACCACACTGAATTATACCGTAATGTTTGTTTGACCTTTGTCCGTCTTATATCATCTCATAACTACGGCGCTTGGATAGTGCAGGATAGCCCTACGTACACGTACATGTCGTCGCTGGGTTATATGTCATTGGAGCTTGAAATTTATCCACTATGCCGGACGTCTGTTGTCAGATTTCCAAGAAAATATTATAGACCAAATCTATTATGACTACTGTACTGCTATGTCTGTTCATTACTCAAAAGACCTACATTTGTATAACAAATCGCCGCGTCCATACACCTAGGTGTTGTCGATATCTACAACATGTTACCTTGTAAGTGTTGTATTTTTGATGTGTGACGATAAACTTTTAATTTCATCTACTGTAAGAGCATCTGACAGGATGCCACGGCAAACGTTGGTAATGTTACTGGCGTTCATGCTATAAAAACTTATGGATTACATGGATGAAAACATGTCTTTAGTAAGATAAAGCTGGATATTGACATGATGATGACATACGTACCAGAAGAAGAGCTTGGAGAGCGGACCAGCCTTCTCCAAGGGATTTGGTTTGGGCTTCGTGAACTTCTTGTCCATCGTGATGAGTCCGAGCGTCTTGTGGCGTCCCAGTAAACTTTTCACCTCAACTGTTTTACTTCGGAGGGAGGGTTTATTTGTTTAGTTACAGTTTGTGTTTCCATTAGCAGGTGATATCACGTGAGTGATCCACAGAACGAGGAGGCGTGGAAGGATATATGTGACGTCACATACGATGAGTTAGCTACAAAACCTCGCGTCAATTTGATTGCATTAAGGATAGATATTTTAGGAATTTTGCGTCAAAACGGCAAATATGCTGAATTAAAAACACTCACTTGAAGTTAACATTTGCGACTTGTTTTAAACACAATTTGTGTCATTTTCAACGTTCCCACTGATCGTTGGTAAACAAAGTACATGTGTAATGATTAACAGTAACAGTAATACATTACATACAAGCAGATGCCTATGGTAATTTTCATGCCAACCGGTTAACCAACCAGCCAACCAACCCCAGTTTTATTCAACAACCAACTCCAGTCAACAACCATATTTCCTTGGTCCCTTGAGTGGTTGTTGAATACAGGTTTGACTGTAAAAGCAAACCGTCCGAAGTCCCCTATGGCTAGTTTTCTAATCTCCAAGCAGATTCCCGGATAGGCGGCAGACCTCCTCTTACCGGCTATACTCCTTGGCCGGCGTTGATACTAACTTATATGCCACTGGGAATCTACGGAAAACTCCCCGTTCATACATGTGTATTTCAAGACGTTCTCACGACATATAGCAAAGTCGCATCCATAAGCTGTAAATATAAGTGCATTGTAATAAGGTCACGATATTTAACTTATGACGTAGCCATACAATGAGCAAAAATAAGGGTATTTTTTCAATGATCGTTTTATTGAAATAAAGGTTTGACATTAGCTTGTTGTAAAACAAAAACTTGAGTCCAGGAAAGGAAAACATTCAAATTTCAAAACTAACGTACGCAGCCTCGGTGCAGACTACCTAAAATGAAATAAGCCACATAACTAACAAGCGTTCTATACTTCTAAGACCTCAGACTTCCATGAGATGAGTTTTTTTTTTTAAATTTCTTGCTTTATCTTGTGTCAGTAGTTAATGTTATGTAAATAAAGCTTCATCCTGGTCAACTCAAAGGTGAACTTTTTTATCATTCAGTCTTGTAGTTGTACATTGTGTAAAACGTGTTGAATGTTGGATTTTTCAGGAAGACACTAGAATACACAGTCATAATTACTGTGGGAAGCTGAAACGAAGAACTTAATTGCACGATGATCGTACATGGTACAATGTATTGCAATAAAGCTTATCATCCTAATTTCTACAACAACACAATTCCAGAATATAGACATAGAATAAAACTTTAACCCATGACCCAAACAAAAACCACAAAAGTAAGCAACACAGCAAACAGCTAGAGGGGGGGGGGCAAATTTACACCACTAAACCTTTATGGCAACGGGTATTTGCCACCAAGACATCATGACCACAGGACATTCAGCGCTGAAGATATTTAAAGATTTCCTACTACAGTACCAAGGTCAATCAACAGGTGTTCAAAATTGACCTTCACCATCCAAATCACCCCACCTACCCACCTGCTAAATACTATCGCAATCCATTCAGCGGATCTTGAGACATACCCCCAAACATCTTTTAGACTAAACAGCTCCATTTTTCATGGAGGTAACAATACTATCAGCAATATCAGTTTGAAGTTTAGTTGTAAGCTCATCCGTGCTGGTAGAAGTAATTCTGGAACAATCTTAACTGTAATTTCCAACTTGCAGGATTTCTGTAGGTATGCTGGTGTGACTTCCTATGTTAACCAACGAAGAACTCAGCACAATTGTAGTATCGGTGGAGGAAGTCGCAGGCACTCTACAAGCACTTCATTCTAACAAGGTCCTCGGTCCTGAGTTCTTCGTTGGGAAACATAGGAAACACCATGCCAGCATACCGCTGCCTGTGCCCCACATGTAACACGACTAAAGGCTTGGGTGTTTCTTGAAGTTGGAACCGGCAGTTGAGTTGAGATTGGAGTCCCACGTCTTCGTCTTACTTTACTGGAGAAGAAAACATAGAGGATCCAAAGTTATTAACATACTGATGTTCATTATCATCTGTGCTGCTTTACGCAAGAGTCATAATGGATGAGTGTATAGGATGGGACATAGAGAGAGAAAGACAGAGACAGGCACACACAGAGAGAGAGAGAGAGAGAGAGAGAGAGAGAAGGAGGGGGGGGGTAAAGAGGGAGAGACCTGAAGACGATCAGCTTCTAGATCTATTGAATTATATCCTTGCACGCACAGTTCCAGCCATACGCAGAGCAATAGCTTAAATCAGAACCCATGTCTAGATACTACAAATGTACTGTACGTGACTGACATATGTCTCTTCTACCAGGCCGTCCTTGATGAAGAGCATGTAGGGAGTGCCTCCGTCCTCCCTGACACGCAGCAGCGGCACCATGCCTTCCATGTCATACTGGTCGTCTTCCCCTGTACAACAAACAAGATTATTCGTCTGTGGTTGAGCTGTAGATAACCGAATCCAACTCTTTGATTGTTTAAACTTTGATCTATCTCCTACTTTCAACCCAGCCAAGAGTCTACCTACCTACCTAGTCCCTTGACCTCCAGGTCGTTGGGGGACAAGGTAGACATGAAGATCGAGATTTGCCTCCAGGTTCTTCTATCCCTAGCCAGGGTTAGTCTCTCCTGTAGGCTGAGGCCCGTCCAGTCAGTGATGTTGTCCTGTCAAGCTTTGCGTTGACGTCCGCGACGACGCCCTCCCTCTACTGTTCCCTGCAGGACTGTCTTGGCCAGGTTGTTGTGTCTGGTAACATGCCCAAACCTTCACCATCCAAATCACCCCACCTACCCACGGTGTCGGGGTAGGTGGGGTGATAACATATCCAAGAGTCAATGTTATGAAAAATTTGGCGTGTGTATCCTTTGGGTTGGAAACTACACGTGAGGCTGACTACACTTTCATATGATATCATACCTGTGAAGAACTTCCAGTTTTTGAAGTTGTCCGGCAAAACGAGTTGAGCCCAGGCCTGCGCGGCAGCTTTGAATCCCTCTACCCTGCCTGGTTTGTTCTTTTGTAGATATTTCAGCATGCTGACAGGTTGACAGGAAAAAGTCAGATAAAGACCATGAATTCCACTGCAGTACCAGCAAAGCAAACTAGACCTTCATCAAACGTCGACAAAGGTTATATATCTAGGTAAATAAATAAGCAAGGTAACTTCAACTCTCATGATTCCACCGGATGCCATAATACCGCCACCACACCGGGTACACGGGAAAAATACATGAATTCAAAGTTATCTAAAGGGATATACCAATGTAGCATCAGTAATCCTGAAGTATATACACTTAAAATATCTACAGGTGTTCTTCAAGACAATCTTGAGAATGTCACAATACGTTTTTTTCTTACGTGGTGATCATGGCACCTGGTGGAATAATGAGAGTTGATGTTACCAGCTCAATTTTGCGCAAGGTAATATCTACTCAAGCAATTTTGATAAAACCTATCCAGTTCATGATTAACTGTTACCTAGTTCACAATTGACCTTCATTTTGTCTGGGCTATCCACATACCAAATATTTGATGTTGCAGTTAACTATAACCAACACAGGCAGCGCTAGATAAATGTGTACGTAAACTTACTTTTTGGTGTATTTTTTTAAATATCCACGATAATCCCCCTCGGTGTGAATTAAAGAAGCCGACTCCAGCTTGCTTGCAACCACAATATCGCACCCGATCTTTCCGGGCTCAGACTTGCCACCGTCCTCTACCTCAGCGTTTCGGTTGCCCCCGATAAAAGAGTCGTCGACGTCGAAAGACATTTTAACAGTCTGCCAGAACAGAATATACGTTTCAAACATAGTCTGACAAATCCACTCATGATCATTCATCCCTTCTCGGGTCATCCTGTTTCAAAGTCTGCAACTGGAATGCCCCCTGTATGTTATTACCTTCGCCAGAATGGCAAGGTTATGTTTTAGGCGTGTTTGTCTGTGTGTGTGTCTGTGTGTCAACAGCATAACTAGAGAACCCTTGTTTCTTAGTAATCATACCCAGTACAAGAAAATGGTCACTTGAAATCTGACAGATTTCATGTAGTGACGTAGACTGTATACGATAAAGCGCAAAAAGGTCACTAATTAAAGGGGCATTCTACTCAAGTAGTGAGTGTTATTTTCTGATAGATGAAATTTCCTTTATCTTTTCGACAATATCTCATTTATCTTTTCGACAATAATCCTTTTCTACAACTTGATTCAAGCATAAGCATGATTATTTATTCTCTGAGGAATAATGATACCCGCTTATGGAGTGGAAAAACTGACTTTGCTGGCTATTTATTATAGGAAGAAGAATATCCAGTCAAAGTCAAAGTCAAAGTCCCTTTGATTCAAGTTTCACAAATGAGAAAGAAATACATACCTTACACTCAACCTCGTAGAACCGATCGTCCCTCACGGTTATCTTGTTTCGATTGGTGAACATGTCTTCACCTATATGCGAATTGAAAAAAATTAAGCAAATACTGTACACAAATGAAGATTATATGGAAGGCCTAAAGTCCAAATCAACGAATGCTTTTACAACGACGGTCCTTAAGATCAATCAATATATGAGTGAAGACTGTCTCCTACCTGTAAGAACGTCCTTGTAAATGATCAGTTTGGATGGTTGTTGGCGGATCCTGTGAGAGGTACGTCTGCCGGCAGTCAACGTGTCCTTGAGTTCCCGATGGGCGGCCATATCTGCCACTTGTTCGATCTGCTCCAAGATTTCCCCAAGCAGGTTGATTTTCTCTCGTACCGCCCGGAATCGAGCCCTAGTGGCTACCGAGGAACCTTGTCCACTACTGGACAGCAGTGTGCCCGCCAGTAGGGATAGAAACAGCGTGGTCTTCATACTTTTCATAGTGACCTGTCGTCCGGTTACTGACCCTAGTGCTAGCAGTCTTCTCACAGAGTTACAAAACCTGTCTTTCCAGGTTACGAGCATATTTTAATCTGAAAGGCACCAATGTGATCTTATATCCATCAATTTTACCTTGTAACTTTAGTTTGTTGAGAAAATATGACCGAAACGTAATATGTGTTCAAGTTTTTTCGCGCCGTCATCCTACCTAATACATTGTGCATTTACATGTATCAACCCTCTCGTTTATGACCTTCTTATTAAGTAAATCGATATGTCTAAGATTCGGATGCCTTTGTTTGGTCTTCGAAGTTTAGCAAGGAGCAGTTCTGTATTGAATTTGTATGCTTTTTGCATTCTGCTGAGTTGATCTTGGGTGAATTATATCAAGGAAAGTTTATTTGCAACATGGGACATACAGAATGCATAGTAAACATACATAAAATAAAAGACTTTGGTATAAACAACAATGGTGACAAGTGGAAACAAGTGACTATTCTAGCAATAATATGGACTGCTGGGAGCTACATTATGAATCTATGAAGTCTAGAGGAGCAATGTCGTCAGAAAATTCGAGGCCTTCTCGTCGAGATTCTGATAGCGATGGCTATGGCAACCGTTGAACGTAGCTAGGTGAAGTAACAGCGAGACGTCTGTGTACGGCAAATTCTCGCCGTTTGGCCATGGGGTCGTATGTTAAACCATGATAGAGGAACGATCATTTGAAGAGTCGCTAGGGGCGCCATTGGCTTTGTCAAAGCCTGTCACCGCATTGCGTCGTCAAGGCATAATGAAAAGAAAAGCGTCTGAGGGTCGATTTGCAGAATTCGAATGTTGATAATGAAAAATGCGTCTGTCTCTCTATCTGGAGCGGCTAACACAGCAGAACTTGTCCTCGTGGATCGCTCTGAAGTTGCACTGATGATGACGGTCTAGTGGTACTAGTGTCATCTGCTTCAAGGATTTGGAAGAAATTGGTTCGCGGCGATTGACAAAGAGTCAGATGCCTCGCGCAAATCAGTAAATGCTATTAAACCCTGAACCTTTCTCAAAGTGACCCAATCGTTGCAAATGATGGTCCAAAGCATGAGGAACTTTAGTGGGACGAACTTTGGGCTGTTACATGTAGAAAGCTATTTGTATTAATGTATTTGTCAGTATGTCGCATACTCTTCTTTCTTTGGGATTAGAGTTAATTCTAGATAGCATTCTATGGAAAACATACTATGGAAAACATCAAATAAAACATGGAAACGGTCTCATGTTCTAGACGGGGCCACGAGAGTTTGATCTAAAAGCATGACGTAGATAGAAGATCTAGACTTTATCTGGCTGCCTGGCTCCCCTGAATACCAGGAATATCCGATAGAAAATACCCACACAACACTTGGAACAGATGATTTCATAGAATCCCGGCTGACAGTGTTGAAACTCTCTAGGCAGATGGCAACAATATCGCGCCTCACATCTGCTCGGATATTACTGGAAATTGATATCTCGCCAAATCTCGCGAGAGTCCACGTTGGTTTCCGCCATTTTTTCAGTTTCCATTTTTGCGGCTTGTTTGCTATGGCAGCGGCGTCAACGTCCTGGGAGGGAATTTGAACTTCTTTCTCCGTTCATAGCAGGTTGTGTGAGTGTTAAACGTTACTGAATAAGGTATGTAATAATATTGACTGTATACGATGGACTATTTGCGTACAAGTGACGATATTATGAATGGGTAACCAGGTTACCGGACGCGGACAAGCCCATCGACACTCGTCAGCATAGATAATGAACTGTTAATTACGTGTAAAATACTAAATTATAGTAAGTTTAATGTACATAATTTGTAGTAGCATTTTAGGTTGACTTTGTCAAAGTTCAGCAATGGGGTGGTTAATATTTGTTTACCCGAATACCTGTTCCGTTTTGAACTATTTACCAAGACAATCGAAACAATATGTTTATAAATCATATCTTTTACTTTTAATATATAACGTTAACGCTAACGTTGATATTTTTGCCTATTCCTGTACTTTGACTTTTGTTGATGTGCCACAGTAACATGTGCTGAGATACAGTTTGTCTTTTCTGCAGATAAATGTTTACACATTTTTTCTAATCATATTGCAATTCCTTGGCCATGGTATTGATTATAGTTTTATATATATAACGTTATATATATATAAGATACATTTGTGACCACAGTCTAGTCATTCGGCTGTCGGGCGATCCGACCTGCGGTTGGGCTTGTACCTCGGGTGATACGGAATACACCGTGTTGTATTTTATTTATGTCATACCAGGGTTGAACAAGTTTTCTAAAATCCACTTGTCCTATC
Source organism: Branchiostoma floridae (assembly GCF_000003815.2). Taxonomy (NCBI): domain Eukaryota; kingdom Metazoa; phylum Chordata; class Leptocardii; order Amphioxiformes; family Branchiostomatidae; genus Branchiostoma; species Branchiostoma floridae. The sequence goes on from NC_049990.1 coordinate 10,356,946, forward strand.
GGGCAAGCACATAAAAAATATACTTGCCCGAACCAATTTTTCACTTGCCCAAAATTCAAATGTCACTGTTACTAGTATATGCATTTTCACTTCCAGCAATGGAATTCTCTGTAGACAATTGCTTAATGTCATGACTGTAAAAATAATAATAATAATAATAATAATAATCACCAGGTGTATTTTGCCAGCCAGTAGGTACCCATTATGAGTAATGAGGCTGATTAACGTGGTCGAGGCACCTCCTCGAGCACGGGACCCCCGTTTTACGTCCCTCCCGGAAGACGATTTCGTGGTAACAAGTTTATCAAAATTGCACTAAAATCAATGGAAAAATCTTACTTGCCCGATCGGACAAGTGGGGTAGGACATGCACTTGCCCGAACAGCACTTTCACTTGCCCTGGACAATAGCCACCTGAGAAAACCCCTGTTTTGATGCGTAATGCGCCAGAAGTTGAACAAATTTGGTGCCTTCGAACAAAAAGTGTTGCAATAGTAATGTTCCAATGTCCGAATCAGGTATTCGAGCTTTCGATGGCGCTGCACTCGGCCCGCTCGAAACAGTTTGATTTATTCGAATGGAGCCCGTGTGATACGCCTTTCGAACCTGTGCGATACGGAAGTTTTGGCCCGGTCCGGAACACCCGTATCGAACGTTTTTGCATCACAGGTATGACATAATGTAAGTTATGACACAGCAAATGATATTTACAAAATTCCACCGCATATCTGCTTGGAGATAACCAGTCTTGCAAGATTGGTTTATCCCCATTTAAGTCTCAGCAAATAATACAAAGAAAAAGGCTTTTTTTTGTGAATTTTACTCCGTATCAAAGACTGTAAATTTTGCCGTTAGACACAAGGTTAGCCAGCCGCCGCCACTCTAAAGAGTCTGACTCATTCGGATACTATAGTCAAAGTGGGCAAGATTCATGTGAACAGCAACTGAAAGAACATTAGAACCCTTTATTTTATGTATCACAATAATGTACATGTTTGTAGGTCAGTAGTGACAAAAATTGATCACTCATTTTTTTTGTCTTTTGAATCTACAGGAGTGGCAACAGCTGACACTTATAGCCATGTATAGTGGAGCGCCAGGGTTCAGTTTTACTCCTTCTAGTAAAGAACCAGCATCTATGAGATTACATCGCAAGTAAGTATCTTTGAATGCTCAAATGCTTTCTTGAAGTTTATATTGTTCATATCGCCAGTACTTAATTTTCAGCTTGAGATGTTTGTGGCATGAATCTTTTTTTTAGAAATTGAGTATAATTTTTCAGTGTTTTTTTTTACTGCACTACAGAATTGTTTGAACTATAACTTTAAACGAAAAACCTGAAAACCTCCTTTTCTTCCCTATTGCAAATTCAAATAAAACCACCACAAAAGTAAGTGAATTTATGGTACATGATATAACAGAATAATGGCAAAGCCTTTTTATAAAACTTGTCTTCACAGCAACAATATATTTGGTTGTATCAATGAACCATAGGGTAATCATGAATATCAATGGAAATTACTATTGCTATTGTATATGTAACTCAATAATATAAATAGGATGCCCTTGATGCATGCTACAGTAATATTCTAGTTTCAATTAGCAATGAAAGATTTCCACTAATTTTGTTATGTTGAAGTTTTGTCTGTGTGCCTGTCTCTATGTATTATATAATACATGTCAGACTCACCGTGAGTCAGAGACTGGGGTTGGGGTTTTGTGCGCGTAAAAAACTTGCGCGTGAAAACTTGCGCGTGAAAAATCTGCGCGTGAAAATATGCAAATTAGCTGATTCCCAAGGGATTCAAAACGTTTTTGCAGTTTTATACTTAAACCCTCAAACAAGATGGCACAAAATGGAATCAAGTATCATATTGTTGCATTCTAGAGTACAAAATCTTGATCTGAGTGCTTTTCAAGTGATTTTTAGATGTTAAGTTTTCACGCGCAAAAAAGTTTGAAATTTGCGCGTGAAACAATCTGCTTCAAAAAAGATGAAATTAAGCTTCTAGAATGGAGAAAAGCCTAAAATTGTTACATCATATAATCTAAAACATCGTATGTGTAATTTTTCTATGTATTTCTGTCAAATTTACTTGATTTTGAAATGTTCAAAATATGCAAATCAACCTATTCCCAAGGGATCTAAAAATCTTTTTTTTTTTTAACCCAAAATTCAGGTAACAGATGGGAAATTGTATATTAGGTTCACATTTTTATGCCTTAGAATTCCTTGCTGCACATTTTCAGGAACTTTATTTTTTCACGCGCAGATTTTTCACGCGCACGCGCAAATTCTCCACGCGCAGAAAACCGGTTCCCCAGAGACTGAGATTGAATGCTTCTGCAATGTATGTGCAGTTTCTGTATCTTCTGTCAGAGGGTGCACATACTGACTATCAAGATTGTGCAGTCTGCCATCCGTGATTGCCTTGTTTCTGCATGACCAAGAAGCATGATGAGCTATCAACCACACATCTTGTTATATTTACTTTCACAGAAGGGAAACATACATTGTATTGTTTTGGTCTCTTCTCCTCTTCTAAGTTCCATCCACTTTACAAATAAGGTCAATGACTTTGACCAGAGGATTGTCACCATGATAGCAGACACTCTATGGTGTTTGATTGCATCGTAATGTATGTTGCAAGTGGCAGGACAGAGTTGGAGGGGCTGGGTCACCAAATGCATGAATTGTTTGAATATACTGTAAATGCAGAAATGTTCGCGGTGGATTAATGTTCGCGGTTTTCGCGGTGACCACTTCACCGCGAATTTAAAACCACCACGAACATTTTTCTATTATGATATTAGATTGCAATCTATGGTATTACCGCGAACTTACTAGTAAATCCACCGCGAAAAGTCCTTTTTCCCGCTACCGCAAAATTAAATCCCCGCAAACTTAAAAACATTTACAGTAAATAAACAGAGCAGTAGTTTGTTAGGCTAGACCATGTGAAGGTAATCACTGTCAAGGTGTGCATTTGCCTGCAAATGTTACCTGTTTACACTTCATACTGTTTCTGTGTGACTACAGGGATGTGAAGGAGGTCCGAGCCCAAAACCTACAGTTGGAGGTCGATAACCAACAAATGGAGGCAAGACTACACCAGCTCAAGGCAGCCATGCGAATGGAGAAAGAGGAGAGAGAGTAAGTTAGCATTTAACCAGGGCCGGAAATTCATTTTTGGGATTAGGTGCTCTGGTGCACCCAGCTTAAAAAGTTGGGTGCACAAAAAAGTTTTGGGTGCGCCACTTAAGCTTAAGTGATAACCTAATAATAAAATTTAGTTACAAGCTATCAAATTCTTAAACAAATACCATGCAGACATCTTTATTATCTTTCTAATACTTACAAAATGTAGATGTCAAGAATATGATGTATACTAGTATACTAACGTCTTTGATATCTTTACATACATAAACGTAAGAAAATATTTGGGTGCACCAGTGCACCCACAGAAAATAATTGGGTGCACAGTTCCAATTTTGGGTGCACCTGGGTGCACATGCACCCAGTATTTCGAGCCCTGCATTTAACAAACGCTAATACTTTCTGTGTATAGTAAGCTGGACCAATAACAGCCAAGCTAACAAGTAGTTGTGGGATTGACTGTCTGGAATATGTCATTATGCCACATCCAGTTATTTCATTGGTTCTCATACATCTTAAATTAAATGTAAAATCTTAGGTAGTGGACAGCAGAAGGTTGGGAGGAAAACTTGACTGATGCGGCCCAAAGTAAAGCAGAAAATGTTTTGTGCTAGCAAAATAGGTTATTGACCTGTGTAGGTGTTGTGCTTTAAAGTATAGATGTAGTGAATGTGCATTGTAAACATCAGTATGGAATGTGGACTGCTAGTGTTATCTTCAGTTTTAGGCTGAGGTTATTGCATAATTGCAAATCTGTGTTTCACTATCATGGTGCACTGTATAGTTAGATACATGTATCTTTAGCTGGGAAATGTAAGTTTAACATGTTAGAGATCCTCCCTCTAATGAAAGAATAACCTTTCATGAATACCCTTGAGTATACATTTTACTCCATGGTAGACTCAAAATTCAATTGTGGACCTATTATGGGTCAGGAAATTTAATAAGACAATAGTTTCTGTGTATGCTGTCAGATCTAGCATCGCAAGATGTTAGAATAATGGAATTATATTTTGCTTCATTTTTGCATTCATGTTAGTACTAGTACACTGTATTTGTTGTATGCATAAGTCATATCTTGACACTTTGGCCCCATCATGCCAGGAATCGCTTATTAGTATTCTAGTCAAGTCGGAATCATGAAATGTTTGAATGAGACCTATTATGAACCTTTCATAAAGCTCAGATAATAACTAGTCATTTAGACTACTTGCTCCACTAACCACCATATTATCAACATTACGGGGAAGATACAGTCTTTGCATATTCAAGTCACTGTGCGTGTGGGCACCTTTTTCTATTCATTATTCTACAGCATGTGCCTAAGTACACATAGTTTTACGTAGGCAAGTAACATTGCTGCATGCACACTGAGGATTTGTTGAGAGCGTCAAGACCGCCATCATTGGACCGTAAACGTCATTCCCCTTCCGTAACCGCGTGATGACAAACGGTCTCGGAGGATTTTCCATCACCGTGTCAAGTCGTTTACCCATGGCCAGTAATCTATGTTTTCTGTGAGGAAGCGACTGTAAAATATATACACTGTGAGGCCGTGATATGGGGACGGCAGACCTTCTATTTGTGACACACTTAACAGTTTTGCACAATATGGTGTTAGACACGACCCCCAGGGTAAAGCCCCATGGCTGTGTAGGTGGTGAGGGGGCCTCTTGTCCAATATGTTAAGATGAGGGGCACTTAAGACCAGGATTACGTAGAGCCCAGCGTGTTGCCCACATTGCTAAAAGCCACATTGTGATTCCCTGCTCGTTTCTTGGGCACTAAAAGGGGTTCTCCGTAGCACTGCATCCCCTCACCATTCCATCCATTACCAACTGAAATTTGACACCAAAAGCTTGATTTGTCAGTGAACAATTGAGTCAACAGCTCTACGATCGCTAGACTGTTAGAACTACGCATTGTCTATTGAAAACCTTACGTCACGTTCCGTCTCTGATCCCCGAAAGAGTCACTCTTTGTGTCCATCTCAAGGAGCATCAACTCCATTTGCAGAGAAGCAGGTTGGTGTAATTCCAGAAATGATAATGCGCCTGTGGTGAAAGCCTTATCATCTTGCCTTGGTTGTGTAGGCGTCAGGGAGGCACTATCTGGCAGTCTGGGAAGAAAGGATCTCTGACCACCCATGCTCAAGACGTGCTTAAGAAGAGAGCTGACAAGGTGCGTTGTTAGCCATATGCCACTGGGTACTGCGTCTTAATTCCTTTACATGTATATGCGTAGCTGTTTCAGCTGCTTTAAGGTAAGTAGTACGTTTAAGATTTACTCATCATTCAATAATGTGTGATGTATTGTCAGTTATTTCTTAGGTCTTTTAGTTAATTCTCGTAAGGTGTGAGCTGCTATTGTCGTATTATTCAATGCAATATTTTTTTTCAAATCAAGAGAGTGAAAAGTAAGTGATGTCAGAAACCATCGTTAACCTAGAATTGATTTGATAATGAAATCATGGATGTACTGTTGGATGACTCCCTTGATGTAATGATACAAAAACATACTGTATTGTAACATTTATTTACTTAGGGCTTGTTGATTTTACATTTTGGTCCAAGCTGTGATATCATTGTATGATTTTGCTAATTTTTGGCAAGAATTTCAATAGTGACATGTTAACATTATCAACAGCTTACTTAATACTAGTAAATTGTTGTAAATATTTTGTAATCATCTTTGCTAGTCAGCATAAAAATGTAACTGTTGAAAAACAGAAGGATCTTTGGTATCTTTTGGCGTTAATGATATTTTGATTATTTATGTTACAGAAACCCCGGAAGTTGAAAGTACTGAAGGATGAACCAATAGGTACGTGTACATGTATAGAGCACCCTTGTGGATAGGCTCATATTAATGTTTTTCTCCATTAGGGGAATGCATATTGTTTTTGCTGGTCTATTCTTTTTCATTATTTTTCTTCTGTTATTGCATATTAGTAATGTTATTATTGTTAATATGGGTGTCATTAGCCAATCAGAGCTTAGATTGGATATTGTAAGTATGAGCAATTTTTGTTTTGTTTTGTCACTCTCAATACTATAGGACGGGTCTATAGTCGAATTGTGTACGAGTAGCTTGACAACAGGCTACGGGGAAAACTTTCTGCAGTTTGGCCCAAAATTTTCCCCTTCTAGTTTACGGGCTGTTTTTATTAATGAGCTACAAGTAAGTTTAAGCATGTAACTCCGGGCAACGTTGTACATGCTCTCAACACATACCCTTTTCAGGATTTTAAAGCCATGCCAAAAAATTTTGCTTAATGTGAATTTTAAACTCTGATACTAACAATGGTATAACAAACAGGTAACAGATATTAGTTATCAGATTAGCCAAATATGAAAAGTTGTAATATTGGTTTAGAAAAAATCAGTATTCAGCTCTTTGAATCTTTATTCTTTGGTATTAGTGCTGTTTGGATGTTGATGAGTATTGACAATAATTGCATATTTCCTGTAGCAAATTACAGTGCAATCTAACTAAGATGGATGCACTGCAATCAGGATAAACCATCTACTGTAAATGCAGATACTTTTGCGGTGGTTTAATGTTCGCGGTTTTTGCGGTGGCCGCTTCACCGCGAACTTAAAACCACGGTGAACATTTTTCCATGGCAGTAAGAGACTATAGTGCATAGTGCTACCGCGAACTTAAAACCACTGCGAAAAGTCCTATTTCCTGCTACCGCAAAATTAAATCCCCGCGAACTTAAATACATTTACAGTACTATGCCCCCCCCACACACACTATTAGAGAATGTTCAAGAAGGTAACCTTGAAATAAGATTGACAGTTACATTACACAGCAGATACAGCATAAAATGTTACCAAAAAATCTATCTGATTTTTTAAAAATGTTTCAGAGATAAAACAATAATCCTTTAATGTAATTCAAAGTGTGTGTCTTATATTCCGTTTGGCTGTACAGGTGTGTCAGAGACTATTCATGTACTACACTAAAGGGCTGAAGGGATTGAACCTGTCCTACATAATATACGTGTATTCAGTGACTTTACACAGAGCGCCAGAAAGTCAAGCTTGGAGCGAATGTCCTTAAAACAGGACTTGAGGGTACTTCAGTCTGCAGACATTGACTTTAACACCCACTGCCAGGCTTCATTCTACCTGCTGCCATATGGTGGGGTTCAGATAAAGAATAATGGCCTCTTTATAATGACTATGTTAGTGAGGGCATATATATATATATAGTATTACGTACATGATGACGGGGAAGATGCACATTCACATACTTGTAGAGTCTTTGAGTTTCAGTGTGCACTGATTGAGGCTACATTTGCATACAACTTAATGTATGTACAATCATGTAGTTCCAGTGACAATTTAATGGTGATAACACAAGTATTCTCTCAGGGATTTTCATTTAGTACAAGGAGCTAACATTTACTCTTTTTTTCCATCTTAATGTCCAGTCTATTGCTGTATGGCAATGCTAATGTGATTCCTTGGTTCTCAGATTTTTGTAGAAAATGAATTGTGCATTTATAGGGCAAAAGAAACAAAAGTACGATTTTTACTTTGGAATCCACTGCATGTAGTACTGTCTGTGTATGCAGTATTTGAATAAATTCATGGAGCAATATTTCTACACAACAGCTTACTTTAAGTTCCAAGGTGTGATTTTGCAGTAGGTAGGAAATGGAGTGTTTGCAGTCACCATGTTTTTTTCTTCTTTAATTTGCTCTTTTGCGTTTGTCTTAAGTTTTCTGTTAGAGGTCACTGCAAAAGCCACGAATGCAAAACCACTGGGAAAATTTCAACATTTACAGTATGTGCCCAAAATGATATCTTAAAATCATGAGCAAATTGGGAAATCTCACAACAAAGAAATGAAATTAATGTCGCCTAAGGGATGGTGATATACGCCTGCAGCTAGTGGTATCGCAGGTCCCAGAGCAAGAAGTAATGAAGTGTCAGCGACCTGAACTAGCTGCTGTAGAATTGTACATGACATACGTGTACATCATGTAATACTCCTGCCCCCTCCGTGGGTATCAAAGTTATTAGTTACACACCATGCGTCCTGAGTTATCCATTTAGCTTCAGGCAAACTTCACTTTCTTCCCTCTCTGCATGACATATTCTGATAATAGTAGGTTCTGGGAAAGGCCAGGGAAACACATTATGTCATGTGCTTTATAGTTTTTAAAATGACTTTCGTATACCTGAGCTGAGTTAATGGATAGTACATGCTGCATGAATTGTGCATCACAATACAGTAGACGCCAGTTAATTGCACAATGGATTAACGCACACCTCTGTTAACTGCACGGAATCCCCAAATCCCAAACCAGTGCTGTCCAGCTGCAGCTAGATAACTTCGCATTATTGCACCAGCCAGATAATTGCACGAAATATAACATGCATTGGCATAATACCGGTCATAAGCCTTATACCGGTCGATTAAAAATAGTGGAACTTAAAGAGATCTACACATGCAACAATAGTTATTTCTGAGGTATGCACACTTCAGACATCTAGGTGTCCAATACATAATTTACAAAGCAACGATAACAATGCATTCGAAGACAACAAGGCCAAAAGTTTTCAGGTCATTTTCGGGGCAGGCGAGCTCGTCGTGGGACAAACACACTGTCACGTTCATCGCCAGATTTGTAGATAATAATCACATGTGCTCACGGCACAAGACGAGCATGATTCAACAGCAATCTTGAATTTCTTTTGGTGACCTACAACTCGTGTAAAAGTGTGAGGAACCGTTGCATTATCGCCCGGATCTACGGCTGAATGGGTCAAATTGAACGTACGCCGGCATTTTCCCGCCATTTTTAATGCTACGGCCAGCAGTAAAGTTTTACGTCATAGCGGTTGTGACGGACCAAAATTAAATGAAAATTCTTGTCAGTATACGCCCAATTTCTCATGACTTTTTGTATGCTCATGCAGATTTTTGTTTTGTGCAACTACTAACAGGAAAGAAAGGAACAACAGAGGATGTATAAAGGTCCATAGCGGCAGTTAATTGTGCCGTGTTTCTTCCTACCGGTATTATGCACCCCCTTCCAACCACGCGCCCGTTCTCCGTGCAATTCCGCGGTGTGTTCCAATTACGATATTATGTTTTTAGCAGGACCAGAGAGACAAAATAATTTACACAGAAGAAGTGGCAAAGGTAAGCTGTAACAGCAACATGTAACTGGAGAAAATGATGCGTTGATCATTTGCCAAATTAGCATTGCTTGAGAAATTGCAGTAAACCGACGTGTATTATGCCAATGGATGTTACTCAGAAATGTGCTAAGAGTGACTTTGCCTCTGCCACACTAGGCTGAAGTTGACATTGTACTGAGTATTGAAAGTATTGACGTTGTTCTGAGTATATGCCAAATGTCTTTCACGATTCATACATGGATGAACAGCAGTTCGTACATGGATGAATAATGATTAGACTCCATTCTCATTCAAAGAGCACAAGGAACCTCTGACCAAGCTAGTACATGTAGACATGAATTACTAGATGTAGACTCAACCCACACACACGTAGCATACCTGGTAATATACCTTCTTTCATAATGCTTCCATGATGTGATCAAAGTCCTTCACTTTTCACTCTGTATTGTCTACAACAGTTGCTTTGAAACTGAAAGTAATTTCTTTACTGTCTACAACTGTTAAAGTGAAAGAAATTGATCCCAAACCTGTGAGTGTGAGTCTAGCGCACTATATAGCTACATCTACATGTATATGCAATCTTCCACTGCTTGTAACAGAGTAGCCTGATTAAATCTCACTTATAGCAGCCCGCCCAACATCCGCCGGTCCCGTCACAGCCCTGGACAGCGGAGTTTGTGTTACACAGACTAGTAACAGAGAGTACAGATGCTTTTTAAAGCATTTACACTTACATGTACAATAATGGTCTGGAAATTGGCAATGCGGGAGGAATGCTGATACCTCACACCTTTGTATCCGTTGAAAGTTTCTGAATGTGAAGGTCTACAACTATATTACGCGCATGAGGAAGTAAAGAAATATTCCTGCCCAGCCAAATGTTATCAAATTGTCTGAGTCTGCGGGATGAACGGGTACAAAATATGCACTTTGTGGTGCACATCATGTGGAAACTAGAATGTAATAGAGATATATAGCCTTCATCCTGAACTGAACTTAAGGCCACAGCAAGTAATTTTTATGGATGACATCCTATGTAGAATGCAAATATAATGAGATAGTGCAAAAAAAAACAAGATGGGTAAAAAAAAACAAGATGGCTAATTTTTCAGAATAGACACCATAAACGTTGTAACAAGATTTGAAGAGACAAAACGTGGCATCATAACTAACAAGGCATTCATTCCTGTATTTAAGAAGTGAACTAGTGTAGTAAAAGTGATACTAGTGTGGTACACTGGTATCACTTGCCAAACTGGCAAGTACATTCATGGCTTCCATATTGGTGGCACTTTTACAACTATCCAACAAGTTTCACTTCTGCAACTACAGTACAATATGTCTACCTAGTCCCTTTTACAAGTGTGATTATTACGCTACAACACAACATGTTTGCCCATTTTGATCTGACCATCCCCAAAGGAAAAATTCTTGTTTTTTTTTTCCTGCAATCAGGCGAAAATTAATGAGCACCCTTATGTCACCCCTAAAATGTACTTGCTGTGGCTTAATCTGTATCCTGTGTGGCCTCCGCAGAGCCAGTGCAGAAGACCTCAGCACGGTCGTCCTTCTCCGCGTCCCTCCTGGCAAACACAACATCCTCCGCCAGAGTCAAGGGAACACCGTGTGGGCAGTGTGAGGCCAAGAAGGCAGTCTTGGTAAGTGTAAACTGTTATTCTTCAGACATCAGTCCTCAGAGACCCCAAAATGATTAGATTTTGGGCCCCCTTGTGGCTTATATAGTGCTGCAGTGGAGCAGTTCCAAACTTTTGGCTCTGATATCTCGTTGGCTTTACAAGCTGTCGTCACGATTTTTTAATCATGGTAGATAGGTCTTGTGATTGGAATGAAGTGGCGTAAGCTTGGGCCCTGTAGTTTTTCTTTGCATTGTACATAATGTGCATGGAAGGTATGGCATGGCGTTCCCTACTCTAATGTGTCTGTGTGAATTCTAGGAAAGTTTTCGTAATGCTTCTTTGGGCCAATACTTTCCAAGAAAAAGTCGGACCAAAAAAACTGCCAGACTGATTAATTGCATGAAGTGTGCGCCCACTGTTCAGCCCTTAGGAGTTAGGACAGAGTAACTGTGGAAATAACGGTCCCAGGGTATCTACAACTGTAATCTAAATCTATTAATTACCTTTGCCAGAATGGCTAAGGTTATGTTTTAGGCTTGTGAGTCTGTGTGTCTGTGTGTTAACAGCATAACTCGAGAAGCCTTGGATGGATCCCGATGATATTTGGTAGGTGGATAGGGGTCGGGAAAACGAAGGTCAAGTTCGATAATGGGCCCCCTAGCGGCTTGCTAAGGTACTGCAGCAGAACCTCAATTTTTGATATCTCGTGTTCTGGACATGCCGTGGTTATGATTTTTGAGTGGTAGATAGCCCTTGGGGCAGAGAGTAAGTACTATGAGTTTAGACCCCCTAGCGGCTTGTTTGGAACTGCAGTCGCCGATTTCCTTTCAAACTTTGGACGAGAATAACTCGAGAACGTGTTGATGAATCATCACGATTTTTGGTATGTAGATAGCCCAAGTAACAATGTACAATATGAAATACTAATTATGCAAATCATGAACTAATTTACATAATTAATGAGGAAAGTTTCTAAATCCACTGCATTTCATGATAGGACTTTCAAACTTGTCACATGTATAGATGAGAAAGAGAGAAATATCAATGCATGTTAATTATGCAAATGACGGTCTCATTTGCATAATTAATGAGAAAATATAAACGCGTTGACGGATCGTCATGATTTTTGGTATGTAGATAGCCAACGGGAAGACTTACATGATGGAATTCTAATTATGCAAATCGACGGTTAATTTGAATAATTAATGAGGAAAATGTGTAAATCCACTGCATTGCATTATAGGACTTTCAAACTTGTCACATGTGTAGCTGAGAAAGACAGAAATATCAATTCATATTAATTATGCAGATGATGATCTCATTTGCATAATTGATAAAAAAATATGAACGTGTTGACGGATCGTCATGATTTTTGGTATGTAGATAGCCTAAGTAAAACCTTACATAATGAGATACTAGTTATGCAAATTAACAGCTAATTTGCATAATTAATGAGGAAAGTTGATAAATCCACTGTATTCCGTGATAGGACTTTCAAACTTGTCACATATGTAACTGAGAAAGATGGCAGAGAGTAAGAGGTGTATGTTTGGGTCCGCTAACATCTTTTCTTAAACTGCAGGAGGCGGTTTAGTTTCCTACTTTAAAATACAATAAGTCAAGAAGGGATTGAAAGGATCATCATGATTTTTGGTATGCTGATCGACAGCTTAAGTGATGCTTGATACAATTAAATAGTATGTAAATAGGGATCTAATTTGTATAAGCAATGGCAAAATGTTATGAACCAACTCCAGGCATATAAAATAAAATATAATGAGTAACACATTTATGTCTACAGACATCATTCTACATAACAAACCTGGTTTATTTGGCAAAGGTATGTTTTATAATTACATACATCTACAATAGCTTTCTTGATAGGTCTTCTCTCAACAGCGGGATAGCACAGTTTCTGTTTCTAATGGCTATATTACACTTATACCTGTTGCTATTTATGTACTGTTACCTTGGCATTGATACTTATCTTTTTTTAAACCAGACATGCAAATGTTCATTAGCATCTTCAGACTAGTGCGTTTTATGTTCTCCCCTGAGCATTACGTTTTATTTCTGAATCATAGCCAAACCATATTGTGATTGTGCTGATTTTTAAACTCAATTGTGATACTGAAACCACAGAAGCTAAAAGTGTGCCAAAATAGAAACACTCTGCTTGGAATAAGCTTGAAAGCTTATTCTCCAATTAAGCCTAATGATTTTTTTGACAAACTGAAATTACAACTAAATTGATGCAGGCTAATTGGATTAATTCGCCAAAATGTCTAGCCAGCTTTTCAAATCTATGTATTAGATAAATCAAATTAATGCTGAAAATAAGTATCCTGACTATCCAGACTTAAACTATCCATCTGATAGAGAAGATAAAATTCTGAATTAAAAATGTCTGATAAACTGATAGATTGAAACTGAATTTAGCGTTGTTATGAACTACGTAGTTTGTTCCACACGATTATGCAAGTCGTAAAGTTGATCCCATCTGTAGGTTATCCATTTGAAAGAGAAAAAGAATTCTAAAAAGAAGTAATAAACTGAAACTGATTTTAGCGTTGTTGTAAACTAGGTATTTTGTTCCACATGATTATGCAAGTTGTAAAGTTGATCCCAACTGTAGATTATCCATTTGAAAGAGAAAAAGAATTCTAAAAAAAAAAAAAAATATATAAGTGAAACTGAATTTAGTGTTCTTGTACACTAGGTATTTTGTTCCACATGATTATGCAAGTCGTAAAGTTGATCCCAACTGTAGATTATCCATTTGATAGAGGAAAAGAATTCCCAAAAATTGATATCTGAAATTGAATTTAGCGTTGTTATGTACTACATATTTTGGTCCGCACAATTATGCAAGTCATAAAGCTGATCCCAACTGTAGGTTATCCATTTGATAGAGAAAAAGAATTCTATAAAAACAAGTGCTTTTAAAAAAGCTGGCATTTTGCCAATGTTTGCGTGTGTGAACGTTTTTTTTCTAGTTATTAGAATGTCATATAAATAGAACAGAGTAACTAAACCTGATATTGGCGCATGGAGAGATTCACATATGTGCCTGAATCTAGATCTAGACGCCACCTGTTAAAATTTGCGTGAACTGCAGCAAATTTCACTACACTGCCTGTTTTTGAGTGAGCTCTGTTGCGGGGCATTTTTAAGTTTTTTTTTTAATTTTTATTTCTATTCGGCAAAAAAACGAAGCGGCGAATCCGTTAACCAAAGAAATAAATTGGTGTGGCCAAATGGATGTAAAAATTAGTATTTTAATGGATGTAAAAAAGAAAAAAAAAAATCTACCCCCGGATTCGAACCGGGTGCGTTGGTTTAGAATGCGTAAACCTTAACCACTGCGCCAGTGCGAACATGTTGAAGAAATGCCTGTTTCAACAGGTATAGAAATGTTTAGCATGGATTGAACAGGTCCGTTCATCTCAACATCACTCCATCACCCCATCACAACGGCGACTACTATGGATAGAAGGCATTTTGCGACTGCAAGTCGCAAAATGCAAAAAAGATGAACTGAAACTGAATTTAGCATTGTTGTAAACTAGGTATTTTGTTCCACACAATTATGCAAGTTGTAAAGTTGATCCCAACTGTAGATTATCCATTTGAAAGAGAAAAAGAATTCTAAAAAAAAATACTATATAAGTGAAACTGAATTTAGTGTTGTTGTACACTAGGTATTTTGTTCCACATGATTATGCAAGTCGTAAAGTTGATCCCAACTGTAGGTTATCCATTTGATAGAGGAAAAAAATTCCTTAAAAAATGATAAACTGAACTGAATTTAGCGTTGTTATGTACTAGGTATTTTGTTCCACACAATTATGTAAGTTGTAAAGTTGATCCCAACTGTAAATTATCCATTTGATAGAGAAAAAGAATTCCAAAAAAAAATAGTAAACTGAATTTAGCGTTGTTATGCACTAGGTATTTTGTTCCACATGATTATGCAAGTCATAAAGCTGATCCCAACTGTAGGTTATCCATTTGAGAGAGAAAAAGAATTCTAAAAAGAAAATGATAAACTGAACTGAATTTAGCGTTGTTGTATACTAGGTATTTTGTTCCACACGATTATGCAAGTCGTAAAGCTGATCTCAACTGTAGGTTGTGTCATTGAGACTGTAAAGCAGAGACGCCTGAAGGATAGTGAAATTGACATTCAGGGAGGTGAACAGGGCTCAGAGCAGGGATGCGTGGTGGTGGTTGATTACTGCCACTGGAGGTCCCTAAAGAGCGATAACTTACATGGAACATCTTATTTTACGAGTCCCTAGTTTTTACCTATATCTTGGGTTTTGGTTAATCATATGTAATAGCCATGTTATACATGTAGCTGTCCTTTCAAGGGTTTACATAATTGTAGACTTTGACAGATATGTGTGTGAGAATGAAGAAAATGATATGCAAGGCTTGAAGTACTCTGTGTATCCAAAATTGGAGCTGTCCATCTAATTTATAACTTTGTGTGAAGCCATGCACATATAGATATTTGTGTAGTTTGTGAAGTGTGTAAAGGTAAATTGTACACTGACACCAGGTATACAGCATATTCTTATCCTTAACCTTTGTGTAAGAAAAAAGAACAAAATCTTTTAATTATTATAATGTAGCACAATACAAAGGTTACTTAAGTAACTGGATAAGTTTTGTACAATCTTTGTCATATAAATGTTTGAGTATATTGATGAACGTTAGATATCTAGGTAATAAGATACACCTAAGAGCAGTTACTCAAGCAACTGGATAATGATTTTGGAAACGGTCAGACGTTTCAGACAACGATCTGGTGTCTTTTGTCCGTGGCCGTAAATGTCTGAGTGTGTGTGAAATGAAATGGTCATACATTTCAGATGGCATCTGCTATTTTCTGAGTACCACCATGGTTAGCAAGCGAAAGTACTGAGCCAGTGGTCTCTGCGGAGGATGGTACTCAGGCTAGTGACATGCGCCTACGTTTTGAGTTTTTTTTAGGTTACGTGCACCTGTGTACCCATTGCCAAAAAGGGTTTTCAAGCCATGATATGTAACAACTTTACATCATTATACCACATTGTACATTTGTAGTCTACTCACATGGTTAAGTTAACTGTGCACTGTCCAAACATAAGCATGCCATCTAAGTGACAAGAATTTGAGCCAGACTTTTGTAACTGTATTGCCATACACGTACATTTTTTTGTACATGGTATATAATTACTATATCTTTGAATTCAAATATTATTATCATATAGCCAGGCGCCGCGGACCAATCAGAAGGCCCCGTTCCACGTTGGTTATGACGCCGTACACACGTAGATTCAGGCCAG
>NC_049990.1:10373752-10380752 GCF_000003815.2 Branchiostoma floridae
CCCAGGATTTAGCTAAACACAAATGTTCAAGCATTTTTTTAGCCAGGATATATGTATAATTTTCTTCCCCTTTCATTTTTATTGTCAGCGTATGTTTAAATGATCATAGTTTTAGTGGTGAACTTAAAACCACTGTGAAAATGCTTGTTCTGTCTTCTATCCACCCATACCATTGTTTCAATAACAGACTTAAAACCACTGTAAATACTCCACTTTCTCCCTACCACGAAATTAAATGTCTGCAAGCTTAACGCAGTGTACGGTATTGTTAAGTGTCAAGGCACAAGCTTACACAGAAGATGATTCCCTATTTGGTAATGAAAAATAACAAATTCATTCATCTTCATGTTAACAAATGTGTAGCCAGTCAATTATAGCAACATCAATAAATCAAACAACCTTGAGTACATGTGCAGGAACTTCAATGTTGTTTTTCCTGTTTAAACCACCCCGTGACCATGAGAGCTCGTATTGATCATATGTTAGTAGTACATGCATGTCTGTGCCTGTACACTTCATCTGTATTCCCCAAGTATCCCCCAACCTTCTTGGTATTCCACGTACATCTGGGTTTCAGCTTGCTGGGAGACTTGCAAATTGCCTTTTAGCTTTCAATGTAGTGAAGTACATTGTCAGTATGTCCTGCTGCATTACACTGCAGCAACCCAGCCCCTTGGTCGACCTCTTTGTTAGGAAGCAGTAGGACTGAGGACATCGTACAGGTAATCGTACATGTCTGCTCTTTTCACTCATTGATTTACATGCTAGGAGGTCTTCAATTTTGTATGTGTACCACATGTAGTTGGTAGGAATTTGATCTCTTACCTTTAGTACTACAAAGGAAATTGTTTTCAGACATACATGTACAGTAGTTGAAATTTGGGTTCATGGTTTAGCCACATTCAAGTGAATTGTCTTGGGAAATGTCCTCATGAGGTTAGAGGTCAAACTTGCGTCTGGTGTTGAATTGCGTACGTGCACAAAATTTCATTCCCATTAGTATGTACAAACTCATGTACAATCATGCACAAGACTGTTATGCACTGATTCTTATAATTTCTTGTAGTTTCACACGATGATGCAAAATTCTGTAAAAAAAAAGCTGTGAAAAGATTCAGTTTATAGTACATGTAGGTTTGGAGTTTTGTTCATTTTGCTTATTTTTAGAGCATATTGTTTTGTGTCATCATTTTGTAGATTTAGATTAGTCATGCAATATATCATGTTTATGTTACATTTTGTAGATCTTGGTTCAGGGTACGTATATTATGTAGGTTATTGAGAGTAGTTTCATACCAATTAGTAGGCATCTCCTATAGGGAAATTACAGCACTATTAGTAATTTACAGGACACAGATTTATTGAATCCATCTTTTTGATAAAATCTAGTAATTTCCACTTGGGCCTGATGTAACTTTACGGGAAGCAATACCCAATGAGTCAGTCATCGTATAGTTCAGAGTGATTATATTGTATTATGATTGATCCTTTTATCACGTACATAAAGTCACCCTGAAGATATACTCATATGGCAGCAGTCTTAAAGTATGACACATAAAATACTTGTAATTCAAGACTTGTGTAGTTTTGATTAAGCAGTAAATTGTTTGTAATTACAGTAATATTACCTCCTTATAACACTTCATCTTTGAACCAATGTGCACTGATTCAACTCTAAATCTTTGATCTTAATGTTTGATTGATTGGAATTGAAATAATCTTACACTTTTTGACTTATGCAAGTTTGGTGCACCTTTTCTCAATCCAATGCAGTCCTTTTTTAAACAACTTGCAGGCATGACGAAAGTCTGAATTGTAATGTTCTTTCAGGTGAAGGCATCTATCCAAAGTTTATAAATAATCTAAAATTGATTGAAACGATTAAAATACATTCAAATTCATTAATAATCAGTCTCATTAACAATTCAATATAGCATGTAAGGAGATATCTATGCCGTTAGGCTATTCCTTGTAAATGTAGCGTAGACATAACTGATGAGTGCAATGTACCGTAGACATAACCTTTTCCCTTCGCCTGTATATTGTACATGCATGGCAGGAGGGTCGGCTTGTGTTGCATGCATTTCATCAGCCCCAAGGCCAATGACCCCTTCATAGTGGGTCTGTCTCTAAATTACTTATCACAAGTAATGATCCGGGGTGGTGGCTCTCTGGGCTTCGCTGAATTTTGATCATATTTTACCAGCTCTTATGACCCGAGGGGGTTGACGAGTGGTTTCAACCGAGCGCTGTGAAGGGAAAAACAGGAACTCGGAGGCCAAGAAGTAATTGAATGGTCAATGCGTCTTTGCTGGCTTTGTATGATATCTTGAATGTTACATGTAGCATGCAATGTGGCATGGAAAAGGAATTGCATTCTGAGGAGATAGATCTTGGGCAGTGTTATACATCCCAACTTTCTTTGCACGCACTTACACAGAATGATAAGAAGAAAATGTCACATGGAGATTGACTAGCAAAATTTTGTGTCAATTTTGAGAAAATAAAAGAGTTTTCATCCAGAAATAGCTGCATTTGTCAATGATCACTTCAGAAAAATTGGAAATAGTTCTTTCTCTGAACATCTAGTCACAGCTTTTCTTGGAATCTTATTGATGATTAAAATTTGTTCTTGAATATTGCAAGACATATTTTTTGACAGTATGTGCATGAAAAATTTGGAACCAAGAAAAGGCATTTTTGGCAGTGCATTACAGTATCCATAGTTCTATCTTAAGTTCTATCATTAAAAAAGTGATGACATCTTCATTTACCATAGCTTTTTAATATAGGATTTGAGTTCTTACTGCTATTCCTTATATGGTATAATTATGATATGTCAGATATATCTGTTACTGTAAGTCTAAATTTAATATGGCCACAGAAGCCCTCTTTTTTTCATTTCCCAGAAAATCATGACCATCCGTCAACACATGCTTGAGTTATTCCCATCCAATGTTTGAAAGGAAATGAGCGCCTACAGTCCAAACTTACAGCACTTACTCTCTGCCCCAAGAGCCAATTAAAACTAAAAACAACCAACCACAGCAGGTCCAGAACACAAGATATCAAAAATGGAAGTTCCACCGCAATACCTTAGCAAGCTGCTGGGGTACCCATTATCAAACTTGACCTTTGTTTTTTTTTCCCCTACCCATCGATTGAATATCATTAAGATCCATCCAAGGCTTCTCGAGTTATGCTGTCAACACACAGGCAGACAAACATGCTCAAAACATAACAATTAACATAATAATTATAGGACCTCGTACTTATCATGAGAACGATGTAGTGTGTTTACTTGTACCCTGTGGTACTGATCTTCTAATGGGAGGCCATGTCCGTGAGGGCTGTGTCAATATAAAAGCTTGCCCTTCAAAACTCCTATTGATCAAAGGACACAACCATCCTGGAGGTCAAGGTCTTGGGCACTTCAGTCAGATATTCATGGCTGTGTTTCAAATGGAGTGTTCTCTAGTGTTTCATGGTTTCCCTCATTTTGGTTATGAGCATAGACTGCTATCAAGATTTCTAACTCTAATTTTATTGCTGCATGTGATTCTCTGAAACAGTTGATTATACATTTTTAGGCCTGTCTACATTGTACAGTAATTGGTTACTATTATCTTTTAAATGTGCCATTTATATTCCTTATCATATTGAGTTTGGTCTGGTTGAACCTGGAAGAGACAGATATATCAATTCACACATGTTAGTGTCATAATAAACTTGTCAAACATAATGATTTTGACTTTCACCTATGCAAATTTACCCAGAATTTTCAAGCTCAAACCATCCTGTCTTTATGTGTGGGTTGCATTCAGCACTAGGGACAGGCATGTTTCTATGTGTAGGTAGAGTTCAGCACCAAGGGCAGAACTGTTAACCATGTCTGGATAGTTTTCAGCCCCAAGGACTGGCCTATTTCTCTGTGTGAGTAATGTTCAGCACAGGGCTCTAGCCAGCTCGAATTTTTTTTCCGTCAGCCAATTCCAATCGTCGTGAAAACCGCGAAAATTAATTTTCCCTATGACACTACAAAGTAGCAAATATTGCCATTGATACCTTGAAAAACGGGTTTTGATGAGATTAACGTATGCAAAAGAGCGCCGACACACATTGTCAACAAGCATAACAATAGCAAAACAAACAGTGCGTGGCTTTTACGGCCGTGGACGGCGTCCTCAAGCCGCCTGTAGCTTCCACCAAGGATTTTTGTCTGTCAAGGTTGACGGATTGGTTTTAAATTTTTTCCGTCACACGCAGCACATTTCCGTCAACTGACGGAAAAACGGACGCTGGCTAGAGCCCTGGTTCAGCACCAGGGACAAGCCTGTTTATATGTGTGGGTAATATTTATCACCAGGGACAGGCCTATCTCTATATGTAGATAGAGTTCAGCACCAAGGAGAGAGCTGTAATTCATGTGTGGATAGTTTTCAGCACAGGGACAGAACTGTTAACTGTGTGTGGATAGAGTTCAGCACAAAGGACAGAACTGTTTCCATGTGTGGATAGATTTCAGCACCAAGGACAGGTTTATTTCTATGTGTGGTTAGTGTTCAACACCAAGTACGGGACTGTTCCTTGTGTGGACAGTGTTCAGCACCAAGGGTAGGCCTGTTCCTGTATTTGTATGTTAGCACACTGGAAGGTAGATCTAGGAAAATTTATACTAAAGAATTGAAGATATGAAAGATATGAAAGTATTAGTCACATAATATTGACATGTTGTAATTGTATTTGTTATTCTAAAATGATGACAGAATGACTCCGTAGTGTAATGTGTACCATTATAATCCATGACATATTATGCAGAATCATGACTCATACATGTTTGTAATGGTACATATCATCAATGCCACAGATGACTGTGTTTAGTTTAAACATGCTGACTGTATTATCTTGAAAGTTCATCTGTGTTGGTAGAAGTCATTCTTGAAATGTGGATTGTTCATTCCTTGACAAAGACTGATACTGTGCAGTCAAAAATTTGGGTGAGTCCAATTTTGGTGTTGGAAATTACAGTTCAACTATTTCAAGAATGCTGACTGTATGTTGTATTGTCCACAGTTATGTGAGGACTGTGGGGAGCTCTACTGCACAGCCTGCTTTGCTCAGTTCCACATGAAGGGGGCACTGCGCAATCATAATGCCATCCCTTATAAGGTAAGAATGGAGGCTTTTGACCTAGCACTTTGAGCTTGAATGTACAATACCAGGGTTGTAGCTGCTGTATTTTAGCATATGAGGGTGGAGGTGGGTATCATGTTATTATTTGTGCCCATAGGCATTGCACCAAATTCAGTATGATTGTTCTTATTTCCAAGTACATTGTAGCCTAAAGATACATGTGCTTTGCTAATATTTGTTTTTTTTTTGCTCTCCAAACTGACAAAAATTCATTTAATGACATGTGATCCGAAAAACAAAGTCACCCCATGGATACCCTTAGAATGCCAACTTTTTAAGTTACATTTTGAAAATCTCCCACACCATCCCCTGATTGGTTGAAAAGGAACCAATCAGGGGATGGTGTGGAAGTGGGAGATTTTCAAAATTGTACCATTGTCATCAAATAGAATCCTTGCTAGAGCACTGAATGCACTGGATTTAATAGTATGGGACTCTTAAGAAGGTCCCAAATTCCCTCAGCTGCATTTTTGTTATTGATGCTAGTAGCATCCTGCATATGATGTTAATCTTAATCAAACTTTGTTTGTTGTTACCATTTTTCTTCTTATCCAGGAGGGGAGCAGCCCATCATCAGGGTCCCAGAGTGCCAGGAAGATGTATGTAGAAATGTTACATCATATTCTTGGTTCTTGGATTTTTGCATGAAATTAATTTAGTAGGCAGGCAAAAATATAGATAAGATAAAAGAAAAAGGACATGTGAATCCCACCAGGCTGGTTAGTATTCAAAACAACAGGTAATAAAAAAACTTGTAACTCATTGATAAGTGAAAAAAACTGTAACAGCTAGAGGAAAAGATGTTTCTTCAAGTTTTGGGGTCATTTTGGGTTGCTTTACATCCAGAGAGGTGCTATCTTTGCAGAAAGTCAGAAAAAAAAGTTGTGGCAAATCCAAGAACCAAGAAATAAAAGTCTAGCGACATTTGAAATAAAATAATATTATATAAGAAGATGAATTTTCATGCTGAACAAGAATAATTGCATGTACATGTACAACATATGTAGCTAAGAATGTGTTGTTCAATGTGTAGTTATATTGCAAATGACAGAGTATTACATTTTACTGAGCGCAGCAAGCCGCTAAGTCTTTTCCCTTATCTTATGCTACCACGAGTAGGTTTGCCACAAAGGGTTTTCTGTGCCATTTGTAAGTTCCGCTGCCTCAAAGCATTACGCGCCACATTTGTTGGATGCTCCCACGTGTGTTGATCCAGCTCATTTATCTTTCAATGCTGTCTACATGTGTGTGTGTCTTATCTCCACAGGACACCATCCTTAAGCAAACTGGGAAAACAGAAGAAGGTTGACAGTAAAGAAGTAAGTATAAAATGATTCAGGCTTACGTTAATTCTGGAGTCCTCAGGGCTTGGAATGCCATTCTCCTATTTCCTGTGATACATGATCCATGCGTGTAGTACTTTTCCTGAATATCTTTAAAGTCTGATATTAAAGTTCCTAGTTACGTCCAGGAAAAGTGAAGGTAATGTTTTTGATGTGTTCGTGTGTTTGTGCCTATGTCACCCCGACCAATCGAATGGGGACATCCCTCGCGAATGTGCACACTCCTCTAGAAAATAGGACACTCCTCGACTTTCAAGGGGGCGCTCCTCTTAAAAGGGGATGTTTCTCCCTCAATTAGGGGACGCTCCTCCGGAAATGGTATGGTCATCGGGCATAGGGGACGTCCCTCCAACACCCCCGCCGGCCCGTGGAATCGGCCGCTAACCCGACAAATCCCTTTCTAGTTCATCTAAATCGCAACATCCAAAACTTTAACCCCGTCAGTGCTCTCGACAAACGTCATA
>NC_049990.1:10380959-10384263 GCF_000003815.2 Branchiostoma floridae
TCTAACACGATGTCAGACGTAGTTTTCAGGATTTTTGTACAACGCGGCTACATGGCCCGATACCGTATCCGTGTGCTTGTCGAGACTGGCTTCCCTCCCCAGCACACGTACGGGCGCCGGGTCTCTGTCACGGTAAGCCGTAATACCGGGCGTTTCCAGTAAACCGCGGCCTTTTCACAAGCCATAACAGATAACTACGCCTGACATCGTGTTAGAAACTTCTCCCATGTACGTGTGTTAGGGAGGGAGGCCTTAAAACTCGACAAGCACGCGGATATTCAAGCTAAAACTCGATGTTTTGCTTGCCGGGCGTGCGGTACGCCGCCATTTTAACACTGAAGACTGGTGATGTTTTGCCGTGCGGGCGGCTTTTTTTCCAACATGCCTCAATTTTTATTAAAAAACTATCATTACCTGGCGAGGTATGACGTTTGTCGAGAGCACTGACGGGGTTAAAGTTTTGGATGTTGTGATTTAGATGAGCTAGAAAGGGATTTGTCGGATTAGCGGCCGATTCCACGGGCCGGCGGGGGTGTTGGAGGGACGTCCCCTATGCCCGATGACCATACCATTTCCGGAGGAGCGTCCCCTAATTGAGGGAGAAACATCCCCTTTCCAAGAGGAGCGCCCCCTTGAAAGCCGAGGAGTGTCCTATTTTCTAGAGGAGTGTGCACATTCGCGAGGGATGTCCCCATTCGATTGGTCGGGGTGTATGTGTGTCTGTTTGTGTTCTAGATATTTGTGGTAATCATAACTGAAGAATGGCTGGATGGATTGTGATGATATTTGGTATATGGGTTGGTCTTGAAAAGTCTAAGGCCAAAGGTCAAGTTTGCTCCTCCTGGCAGCTGTTGTTTGTACTGCACCACTGTTCATATCTTTTGACCAGGACATAAATTTTTCTCTGCAATCTTAAAAAGTTTTTCTGCAAAGTGCATATTATTATGAATTGTCATGAAGTCAACATCAATTCATTTCCAAATGTTCATTCCACAAAACCGAAAGAATCACTGAGTCTGTTTAGAGAAGCCACAAAGACTTATCCCAACTTCCCCACATTGACAGACGAACCAAAAGCCACTTTTCTCTTGAAATTGCAGAACCCGCAAATTCTAGAAAATGTTGGGCTTTTCGTCTCCCTCTGCTTCCAAAAAAGAAGGAAAACCCAACCTGTTTAGAAATAGCCAACACTAGTATTAGAGTAGAATATTGTTCATGACTGTCCATTGACACCATGTTTATACCATGTACTTGCAATTAGCCCTCGGACACGAACTTGCAAATAAACTTTACATCAATTAAGGGATCAGCATGAATTCAAAAACATGCGTGACAGTACATAAAAGGATCACCTCCCTTCATGTAACAGCCTGGCAGTTCAAATTAGATTCTTAATTGTTTGATTTCCTTTAAGATTTGTTGTATAATCTTAAGGATTAGTGTACCAACTCAAGTTGCTGGGAATGCTGGGGTTATGTCTAACAAGAACTTGAAGAAGTATATTGTTTTGTAAACCATGTAGCTTTCATTATTAGGGTATTCTACAGTATGCATCAAGTTTGTTACTTTGCAGGTTCTTGCATGTAGCTAATAATGGACAAATGAAAAAGATATTAATTAAGTCTTTTGCATTGCTAACTGTATTTAATGTTGGATCACTTCAGACCAATTGTAAAAGAAAGAGAAACAGTTTAAAGAGAACCCGTACCTACCAACCCCATTTCTTCAGGACTGTATCTAGAAATATTAACATCTTTCCTTGGCATAAGCAAAGGTTTGCTGAGAGGATAGGAAATAAAATCATTGAGGATGAGGAAAGGCCAAAAGCAGTCAGGTCATAGCCATCCCTCCTGAGTGTAACCCTGGGAAATAAAACATCGTCAAAGGAAATCTGCAGTGCCTGATAAGGTCAGGGCATGGACTGTACATGACCCCTCCGAGCAGTGCACAGGAAATTAAGTGCCAATTTAGATTTACCCTAAATCTTGTTCCTTCTGTCTGACATCTATTACTACCAACAAGTGTGTACGTACTACACAGTTTTTATCAGGGGTGCACACATTACAATGATTACCTTCTTCAGATTGTTTTTGGTGCAGTTTGTGTGTGTGTGTTTTTGGACAGCATGACTCAAGGAGCTGTGTTTGGATCCTAATGATATTTGGAATGTGCGCAGAGGTTATAGAAGGTCAAGTTCGATAATGTGCCCCTTAGCTTTCTACAGAACTGCAGTGGAGCTAGCGTTGGGTGCGTAGTCCAGTAGTTAGCGGCCCTGCCGCTGGAACTAAAAGCTGTGAGTTTGATTCCGGTTGTGTCGCTCACCCAACATGCACGCTGCCAGAAAGGGTTGCAGTCTTTAGGACGGGACGTTAAAGGACAGCATCAGAAAATTTTCAATTCTTTATTTTCCAGTAGTTTACTCATTAAAAAGTTGATGTACGTCAATTTTTACATTGATCCGCCTAATATGACCCTGTAGACACGTTTGAACTTCGCGCTCTCCTTCTCTCCCCGCCGCGCTGGCCGATGACGTAATGGCCTCGTTCTGATCGTCTGAGATTGTATGACGTCACGGATCCAAAACTTCTAGCCAGCCATTTTTCTCGGTGAACCTCGGTCCTCTCAGCGGTGAATAATCACCCCGCCATTCTGGAGTTCAGTTTGTTGTTGTTGAAAATTACTTTCGTGGACCTGTAAGTCGCATTGTGAGCTGTCTACGAAGCCATAGTCCCCGGGAGACTGAACATGAATAAGCTTGCCTGCGAGTAAACCGCGCGGCGACGGGACGAAATCAAAACAATGGCGGTGGGGGAGGTTCACGCACCGTGCCTTTCTGGACTATTACAAGAGCGAGTTCGGGTCAGTTCTTACCTTCTCCTTTCCGGACAGCACAGCGATAATTACACGTAAGCTTCCACGAATTTTGGTTGAATTCACAATTGTCCAACTGGCAGGGACATTAAAAAAACCATTTTTCCTCTGACAACATACCCTTGATCGCTACATATCGAACGACCCCCTTTTCGCGCCGAAACAGATAGCACCGCAACTTGTACAGATCGTGCGAGTTACGCCTCGCCTCTCACTTTATTTTCTGTTTCTCGGGTAAATTATCTGGACTGGTCGGTTTTTCAATCATGTAGCTTTGGCGGAGATTGCTAGGGGTTCATTCAAAACAAATCACGGACTCTGAAACGAAGCCGACATTTCGCGCCATTCACAATGCCGGCCTGTGTTGTATGTAAAAACAACAATGCTGCACGTACGTTTCGGCGCGGAAGGGGGATCGTTCGATATGTAGCGA
>NC_049990.1:10384363-10402563 GCF_000003815.2 Branchiostoma floridae
ATCGCTGTGCTGTCCGGAAAGGAGAAGGTAAGAACTGACCCGAACTCGCTCTTGTAAAGTCCAGAAAGGCACGGTGCGTGAACCTCCCCCACCGCCATTGTTTTGATTTCGTCCCGTCGCCGCGCGGTTTACTCGCAGGCAAGCTTATTCATGTTCAGTCTCCCGGGACTATGGCTTCGTAGACAGCTCACAATGCGACTTACAGGTCCACGAAAGTAATTTTCAACAACAACAAACTGAACTCCAGAATGGCGGGGTGATTATTCACCACTGAGAGGACCGAGGTTCACCGAGAAAAATGGCTGGCTAGAAGTTTTGGATCCGTGACGTCATACAATCTCAGACGATCAGAACGAGGCCATTACGTCATCGGCCAGCGCGGCGGGGAGAGGAGGAGAGCGCGAAGTTCAAACGTGTCTACAGGGTCATATTAGGCGGATCAATGTAAAAATTGACGTACATCAACTTTTTAATGAGTAAACTACTGGAAAATAAAGAATTGAAAATTTTCTGATGCTGTCCTTTAAGCTGTGGTCCACTGTTCATTTTGCTTGTCGAAAAGAGCTAGGGGAATTTCCCTTGTACAATCAACCTGTAAATACTGTACATAGCATCTGTCCGCACTGTCACGACCAGTAGAAGACTAGCTCTTCAGTGAACTGAAACTAGATCAAGATCACTTTCCTTAACTCCTGGTTTGATATCTTCTTATTTTGTCAGATGGAAGATCAAGGGAGAAGAACCAGCCCAGTTGGAGCCTCGGCAGGGGATGATTCAGCGCTACTCCAGGGGGAGTATGATGAGGCAGCCAGTGCAGCATCCTTCCAGCAGGCTCTGTCTGAGTGGAGAGCCAGCAAATCCACGGGGAAAACCAAACAGGAAGCAGCAAAGCAGCAGGGTGACAGGAGGACAAGTGTGGAAGGTAGATATTCATCTTTACCTGAGTGTATGAATGTATTACGGTTAGTGTATGTTGAAATCTGTACACCTTTCAAATATGGGTACCTGTCAAACATGTAAACCTGTCAGATCTGTACACCTGCACCTATCAAAATAGTAGGCTTTATTGGAAATGCAACAAAGGCAATACAATGGGACCACTTGGCAGCTAGGTATAAAGTATTATTGTAGCTGACAGTTGAACTGTATGTATTGCTAATATCTAACAAATCTAATCATCTGATTTATGAATAACATTAGTAAATCTGTGCATCTGTTGAATCTGTGCACCTGTCAAGTTTGTGCATATATGATCATGAGTGAAGCTTCGATATTGGCAACATTTGTGAGAAAATATGCAATGCAAAGTTCCCAGTTCTCTTGTTGTCATCATTTTTGGCTGCTCAATCAATTGCAGCAAGGTCAATGAAAGTCAATTTACTATTCATTAATCACCTGTCAACCACGATGGTGATGGATTTGTTGTATATTTGTGATGCAGCAGTTAGATTTTATATTCAACATGCAAGAATACATGGTTGCTTATCTTGAAACCACAGTACACAGACAGGCATTTTCATGCCTATGTTGAAACCACTTGTTGTTATCTACATGAAAAATGGAGAATATAGTTTTGGGTGGGTGCGTATGTCTGTCTGTGTTTCCAAATTTTTATAGTCAGCATAAATCAAGAACCTCTCGATGAATTACAATGATATTTGTTATGTGGGTAGGTGTTGGGAAGATGAAGGTCAAGTTTGGGCCTCCTGGTAAGCAACATTGGTACTGCAGCAGAAATTCAATTTTTTAAAAATCTGTTGACCTGGATGTGCTATGGTTTTGTTCTCCTTAGTGTCTGACAGTGGCTGCGGGACAGCAGATGACAGAAAGAGGACAACCACGCCCGTGGAGATCCACTTCCAACAGCACTCAATCAGCTACATGGACAAACTGTTACTCAGGAAACACAGGAGGTCAGAACTCATACATTTTGTAATTTAAGTATCTAATAATACTGTATATTTCTCTCTCCAAAAAACAGTTGCTCAAATCACTGGATATGATTTTGGAAACGGTTAGATGTTGCAGATAGCATCCACTATCTTTCGTCAGTGACATCGACAAAAGATAGTGGATGCTAGATGACACTGACAAAGATATAGTGGATGCTATCTGAAATGTCTGTCCATTTCCAAAATCATACCCAGTTGATTGAGTAATTGCTTTTTGGCGTATCTTGTTACCTGGATGTCTTACCTCTATTGTCATGTATGTCACTGTTGTAATTGTATCTTGTATGTGTAATACTTCATGTAATATATTCGTCTCACATAAGATTAGAACTTGCCTGTGATACCCCTGTAAAGACAACAGGAAAATTGATCAGCTGACAAGTCGGCGGGGTCTAAATGACATTTTTGGCAGTGATACGTCCGGTCTTCTCTTCATCAATGCACAATTTTAGAGCTTGGCGAATATTCATAGGTCCCTGAGCCCTGTTCAGGGTGATTAAGTAGATATTGAAAATAATCTAGTGTTCAACACCAAAGACAGGCCTGTTAACCATGTGTGTATATATAATAGAGTTCAGCACCAAGGACAGCCCTGGTCCATGTGTGGATGGTATTCAGCACCAGGGACAGGCTTATTTTTATGTTTGGGTAGTGTTTAGTACCAAGGACAGGTCTGTTTCTATGTTTGCACACTTGTCCCTGAGCCCTGTCCAGTATGATTTGGTAGATATTCAAATGAATCTTTGAATTTGGCAACTTTCTGGTAATCAACAGATATGGCCAATGCTTGCCAACTCTAAAGATGACTGAATAGAGAGAATTTTATCTCTCATGAGCAGCAAAATTTCCATCTAATATTCTATTTCATTCATATTGATTGCAATATTCAATGCCATTAACCATGCAAGGCAATGTTTGACATTCATGCCCTTTACGCCCTCTTACTTCTTCCTTAGAAATATAGAAGTATGGAGCAGAAACTAGTATGCCATTGTTGATTAGTATCAATAGTGTGTGCTTTTTCCCTATTTGTCATATAAAGAGGATGTCCCTGCCCTCTCCACAACCAACAACTAAACATTAGGCAGTGTTTCCACCCTCTTACTACTCATTTTCCTCATAGAGAAGTATGGAGCAGAAACCATGCCATTATGAATTAGTATGCCATTATGAATTAATATCAATTTTTTTTTTTTCAATTGCCCAATAGAGAGGACGTTCCTGCCCTCCCCACATCAGACCAAGCCAATGGGAACAGCCATGACATGAGGAAGGCCTGGGAGGAGGACGAGCAACAGATCTTTTTCCTCTCAGGTAAGAAAATAGCCTATGATACACAATCTCTCACTGTCAGAGGCTCCTCTTGACTTTTGGCCCTCAAGCCTCTCAGTGCCTGACCAGTGAAAGCTGGTTTTGTCAATCTCAGATAAGAAACTGTCGAACAGTATATCATGGTAATGATATCATGATATTATGGTCACCACAATCTATGTTGAACCTGACTTGTTATGTGAGTTGTATATAATCCTACCCTAGACAGATAGACACTATTGATAGGGACTTACAAACAGTCCCCTTGAAGTGTTTTACCCTTGATTGTTGCATAGATGAGGAGGAGGAACATCAGCGTATCAGACAGATGTTCCACCACAAAGGCAGCAGCAAACAGTCTCCCCCTGACTACAGCAGGCAGGACACAGATGTGCTCATCACTGAACTGTCAGAGGTAAGGTACAGGATTAGGCCAGAGCAGATGATTTCTTTGGTTTCAGACAGTTTAGATAAAAATAAGAATTAAGGTCAGTCAAAATTGTCAAAGAAGACCACTCAGGGGACAGACAACATCTGATTCAAGCGGACAGGTGGTCACTTTGGACAGGATTTTTAATGGTTGTGTCTTTGCGGAAAATTATCAAAGATACCACAAAAGAGTTGTCACATTGGCCATGTGGTCCAATAAAGGTTTTTACTATTTTGATGATGACTTTCTTATGTAGTGTTGTGTTGTCTATGTCTAGGTTAGTACATGTACTTAGAATATTGTCTATTTACATAAGTTGTATAATAAGATTTGCTCACTGTGTTTGATGTTGCAGGTGGTGACAACCCCAGGTGTGGAGGAAACAAGTTCGTACATGGTAGATGAAGGAGATGACAATTCTGAACAAACATATAGGCCTGTGTCTTCATCAAGGTTAGTCAGGCCTGGAGTGTAGTGAGCCTCTCTGAAGTTAGAAATTTTGTTTGGTTACAAATCTTGTTTGGAAAGGTCCACAGGATTGGACAAGTCCACTAGTCCGGTTGTCCTAGGCAAGTGAAAGTTCCAATTGGTCAAGCGCATGTCCTACCTCACCTGCCCAATTGGGCAAGTAAGATTTTTCCATGACTGAGATTTTGATATACTTGTAAGTTACTCTTTACAGTTATGGAATCAAGAATTGTTCAACAGAGAAAAATTGAGCCAATGATAATAAGCCTAAGAATTATTCCATTGCTAGAAGTGAAAGTATGTAGAAAATGTAATTTGAATTTTATGAAAAGTGAAAAGTCAGTTTGGGCCATGAAAAGTGAAAAGTCAGTTTGGGCAAGGCAATTTTTTTGTATTTGCACAATAAGACAAGTGAATTTTGATGGTATCCACAAAACCATTACACTTTTATGTGCTGTTTTGTCCCACTTTAAGAACACCTTTAAGAGATTATAATTGTAATCTTATTTTTCCTGCAGTATTCAAATTGAAGAAGCATTTGTGCCAAAATCAGGGCAACAAACCCCACAACCAGAGAATAAGGATGTCTCATCTAAAAAGGAATCTCAAAGTAGGCCAAAATCCCAGTCTTCACGCGAGAGACTGGAGCAAAAACTCCAGCAACAGAAGAGTGCGTCACCGGTTCACACTCCATCCAGACCAGAAGGGAAGCCATCGACAGAACGCCAGCGGAGCGGACGTCAGCGTAGACCCATTTCTCGAACAAAGCTGGGACAAACCAAAGGGAAAGCCCAGTCGGAGTCCATGATTCTAGAGTCGTACACACCGAGGGTGAGGATGCACGCCATCAGAAGGGCGGAGAGTCTTCCAACCCGACAGGAACCTATACTTCCAGGAGGGGGCATCACTACACAGCCTTCACAGGTTACTCTTTACTTTGACTTGAATTATACATGGTGAATGATGATGTTAAAACTTTCTGCAATATGAGTAAGTGGATAGTGAGTGGGTGAGTGAGTGGGGTTTGGTGGGCTGGTAGAGTGAGTGAGAGTGGGCGCATGGGTAGGATTTAAAGTTAGTGAGTGTGTACTTGTGGGTGTGGGTTGGCTGATATGAGAATGTGTTGATGGATGTGTAGATGGTTGTGTTGAAATTGAAAATGTGTATATGAGAGGTTAAGATTGAGTGAGTGAGCAAGCAAGCGAATCTCAAGTTTTATTTTGCACCTACTACAGGCTCTAAGGGCCACAAGTCGCCTATCTACAAACCCACTCCATCGCTACGAAGAAGGACTGACAGACTTCTTCCTGGTGGGAGTGAAGAAAGCAGAGTATTCGGCACCTCCTGAGATTCAGGAACCTCCTGAACATCACAAGAAAATTCTTGATGCTACTTTCAAAGGTAGCAGTGATGATGTTGACTCCTCAGGTATACTGCAGGCATTACGTCTTTGTGTGCTTTTCTTTTCCTACGTTTTTTCTTTGTAGATATAGCCTTACCATAGTTCTCACATGTGTAGTTACGTAGTGGTGGTAGTAGTAGTAATAGCACTTAGAGGTACATGTAGAAGTCCATGTATTAGTCTTGCACCATCGGTCATTTTGTAGTCATGTAGAATTTTGTAGAATAGTCACGGGTGTTAGGCAGTTATCACAGAACTGGTGATGCATCCTTATTCAGTCAAAATATGCATCTTTTTGTCTCATCATAAAAGAACAGAAAATACCAGCTGAATAATCAATTTGGTGAGACAAAGAAGTTCACAATTACTTTGGTATTCGGTAATATTTGGTACAATTACAGTTGGTAGTAATGCATACATGTAATATGTAAGCACCCAGTGCATTAGATGAAAAGCACAAAATCAGTAATTTCATTGAGAATTTTTTGTTGAAATATCAATTTGTGTTCACCTTTCCTAGGGTGGTAACTCACTTATTTTATATAAATGCCCAATGTCAGAGGACTCATACCCAGGACTTCTGTTGTCTGGGCCAAATGCCCTAACTGTTATTGCCTTAGACAATCTAAATACATATAACATGTGTAATCCTTAATGTTAGGAGTCTAAACTAACCTATGATCAGTGATCTCAGGCAGGGGTAAAGGAGTTAGAAAGGGCTACCTGTTGCCATGTATAATTTCATTATAAACATCATGTATGCAGGATGTGCAGATTCATGATCAGTTTATTGTGCAATACAGCATAATAATGTATAGAAATCTTCTGTAGTATATATGTCATTTTTATGCTTCCAGTAGGTTTTTCGTTCTGGAGACCGGAAAGCAGTGTTGCCGACCACACAGTCATACACTTCATGGACTTTGGCATCCAGGACTTCCTGAAGGGTGGGGACGGATTCTCCCCTCCCAAGGACGAAGCGGAGGAGCTGGTGTCCCCCCCAGAGCCCGGGGTGATCACCCTGAACGCGCCCCCACCCAGAAGGTGGTCTAGTGACGAGATGGAGGGAGTGATGGAGCAGTGTCCGGAGGACGATAGACCACCCTCCGGGGATCTGAGAAGGTCTCCCTCACCTCAGCCCTCCATGAGGAAACCCAACAGCAGCAGGGGAAACAAGGACGGCAAGAGGAGTCCCCGGACCACCCTCTCCCCGTCCAACCACGTAGACTTTGACGACGCTGACGACACAAACGAGATGAGTCTGTACCAGCGCGCCGTCAGGAGAAA
The DNA here is from genome assembly GCF_000003815.2 of Branchiostoma floridae. Classification (NCBI taxonomy): domain Eukaryota; kingdom Metazoa; phylum Chordata; class Leptocardii; order Amphioxiformes; family Branchiostomatidae; genus Branchiostoma; species Branchiostoma floridae. The sequence continues at coordinate 10,391,214 of NC_049990.1, forward strand.
GAGCTGCGACCTTGTGAAGGTGGATGAGAGCATTCCAGAGAGGCAGGAGTCGCATGACCAGGGGTATGAGAGGAACGTGGAGTCCAGGCTGGGGGACAACCTGGCCGACTTTGATCGCCTGAGTGATGACAACGGGCAGGAGGACAGGGAAACGTTAGACCAGCTGGAGTGGGAGCTGGCCTCGCAAACAGGACGCATCACAGGTATGGGCAATCTTATGAGTAACCTAGACAACCTTATAACTCTTATGGGCAAACAGGATGTATCACAGGAAAGGACAAAGTTTGATGAGTAATCTAGACAGCTTTATAAATCCTATGGGCAAACTCTATCCTACACAGACAATTAACAGGTCTATATATACAGCCATCTGTTAACGTTTGTAGTTTAAAAGCTACTTTGCTATTTTTGTTTTTCTATTCTAATACCCTGCAGTTCCAAAGACAGGCTGCTAGAAAGAGCAAACTTATTTCACTTCTTTCTGAGCACAAGAGCTATCTACTACTCAAGAAACATGACCATATAACATGTCCAGAACATGAGATCCAGATCAAATCTAGAGGTCCTGCTACAGGACCATGGAAAGCCGTGTGGGGGCCTGAATTTTTTTCATCAATTTGCCATCACCTACCAACATAAAACAAATATCTTTAAGATCCATCCACTACTTTTTGAATTATACTGTGCACAGACAAACTGACACACACACACACACACAAAAACATAACCTTCTTGGAAATTTTATGAATTGATTCCTTGTCATTTTCCCTTGTTGATGTGCAGCTGATGGTCAGATCTCCAGAATGAGCATGGTAACCCCAGGAGGAGCTGAGCTGGACACAGACACAGAGCTGGGGATCCAGTATGACGACGGGCGCGGCACGGGGCTCAGCTCATCTTACGATGATGTAGACCTCAGCCATCGCCTTAGTGAAGAAGACCTCATGGCAGACTTTGAAGAGGTTTGTTGCATGAATTTGATTTTGGTTAACAAACTCTTAAAACACATTTTGATTTCTTGGTTGGTTCGCAGTATGCAAAACAGTGATGATGAACTGAATGATGAAGACAGAAAGATGGTCAGAGTTAGACTACTTAAGGTAGGCACAGTTTGAGGACAATAATAATGTCAGAGCTATCTTGTCCTCCTATTCTTGTGAGGCCTTAGAAACAGGTCAAAATCTCCATATGATTGCTTGCTACAGTCATATACCCAGACGCATACATTCCAAACATGATTCTCTTGATTGACATATACATGTACATGTACAATATATTTTGCCAAGCTTTATTGCGGGAAAGGGTTCATGCAGTCTACCTGGTACTTACTAAACTGTTTAGCCTGCCTCCTCTGAACACCATGGTGGTTGAGACCAGTCTGTTAGTTTACGTTGGCTGAATTCATTGGATTATTTTATAGTACGACCATGGTTTTTAAGTTGTTTTTGTGTCCGTAGGTGGAACGACAACTACAGCGAGAAGAACACGAAGACCAGGAAGACGTGAAGGCCCTGCACTGACCCACAATCCACAGCTGACACTAGACAACATTGTGACATACCAAATTCTCATACTGTATATTTTCTAGGCATTTTATGACATTGGTGCCTAAACGTATTAGTGTTTTTCTTTCCCAGTCTTTTCTTCTAACCCCATAATGTAGTGTTAGCAATGATTTACAGGTTGGAGAGTTGTTAACTCCAAGTCAAAGTCAATAGAGGAATTGTTACTGCTTGGATTTTTTTAGCAACCACTTTCCTATTGATTAAATATATACATGTAAGACAAAACTACATTATTTTGTTAGTTGGAAATACTGAAGATGGATATCGAGTTTAATTTACACAGAAACACAAACTGAAACAGTTTTAGGGTTGCACCCTAAAATTCTTCTAAAAGAACATCCCAGCAATATTTGTTATCACACATTCCGCTTAAACGCAATACAGGCCTTGTACCCTTGAAACATTCCTGTAAATAGCTTTTTGATGCTGTGTTATGAAGTTTAAGATATGAATTCTTTTTGCAGATGTTTATTGTTGTGAGATACAGTTAAAAAGGGGAGACATGTCCATGGTGGACATCTTCACTATTGTTGTCACTCGAAAAGCACCAGGTTTTGAGGTGGTCACTTTCGTATTCGTACCTTGTTTTGAGTAAGTTGATTGTAAGATGTTATATTGCTGCTGTTGTTGATTATTTTCAAGTATATCAAATTTTTAAATGCTGTTGTGAATTCTTAGTATGAATATATATTGTGATTGAAACTGCCTCCTATTTCTTTCTTACCTCCACTTCCTTTTTCAGCATCACATTACACATACAAGTATTGCTATTGATTCAAGCAAGTAGCTTGGTATGACTAAATGTTTTGGAATCCATGAATGAATGGTGAATGTTTTATCATACCTTATATCAGAGCAAGGGGATAAATTTTACCTTGTTCGCAGATCATAGTTGAATTTTTCAAAATCCATATTCACCGCTATATCTATCAAACACCCACCACTTATATACACAATATACCATTAGCATTAGGCACACACTTTACATAAAGCATCATCATGAATATGGAACAATAGAATCAGTATGATATGTGAGATATTGTGTTTCCCATGTTGATGAAAAAACAACACAGAATTGCTTAACATGGTAAACTGCCACATAGGATGATACACCAAATCTACAAAGGAATATTCTTTACTACTCCATGCCTTGTTACACTCAGAATCTACTGTAAGAGTCATTTTGGAGTTCCAAGTCTTGGCCTCTCTTAAGCTTGGTACGCTGATTCTAACCGCTGGTGCCAGAACAGTCTATCTTTGTTGTATTGCTTACAAAACGATTCACTGAAAGAAAAAGCATCATGCCATCTCATTTTCTGAACAGTCAGTCTTTTTTTTTGTCTAATGCTTTCCTCAGATACCCTGCTTTTCATAGATCTGCAGAAGGCTGAGACGTCATTGTTGATTTGCTTGAAATGTTTGACCTCTCCTAGAAAGTCATCGTCCTCTTGACTGATCTGTTTATAGAGTGAGTCATTGAAACGAGTGTACAACACGACATCAGCCATGTTGTGCTTGAAAAAACGTCTTTCATGAAGTCCGATAAGTTCCTTTTTTCTGTATTCCTTCTTGAATGAACTCCATACACATAAATGATGTTGTATTAGGTCCAACACATGCGCCGTGTGAGCAGCACTAAAGAGTCTGAGAAATATTCACAGCACAGTAGTGAAGTTGTTTTCTATTCCTTGTATAAACTCCTCAACGCCAGTGTAGTCCCAAGTCGCGACTGCAAGTCCCAAGTCACGACCTAAACTAACACAACAATGTTCTGTCCCATCTGGAGAATGGGGCTGCTGGTATTGTGTATCCCAAAAGGCAGGTCTCTTATGGTGCGTGGTGACGTAAGCGACTCCCGGGGGAGCGTGGTCTTCAAGTCCAGGAAATCTGTTTTCAAGATGAAAGTACTGAAAAGCAGACTTAAGTCGTTGTACATAGTGGTTCTCATAGAATGGTAACATTCCTTGAAAACAAGGCTCAGGAAAACCACATGACGTGGTAAAATGTACATAATACTAAAAGTGTATATGTTCATGACCTTTTCAAGACAATGGTAAACAAACATCTTTCTTCAGAATCCAGTACTGTAACCCAAAACGTTCCATGAGCCTTATTTTGAGGTGAACTCCAAGTAAATAAAAAGTCATCGCACTAGGATTCCATTGCTCTGTTATTGGCGTCTGTATATCTCTGAAGTGACAAATATCATTATACACTACGGCCGCGGGATATATTTGGTCTAAATCCAATATTTCTTAGTTCTATCAGACTACAACAGAGACGGGGCTGATACCGATTTGCTGGTACCTTTTACCCGTTGCTGAAGTCGCACTTTCGTTCGGGTCACGTGACAGAGACTTCGGGTCATTTCATGATCAAGTTGAAACGGATCAAAGGATGGATCGAAAGCTTGTTGGTAAGCGCTTAACTTTGTTTACGGTGATGACATTTTATACACAACCAAGTCGGGGATTCACTTTCTTCCCATGGAACGGACTCGTAACAGAATATATAATAAAACATCATAGTTTGCGGACACCATTGCCATCAAATCTGTTGGGACCGTTTACCTTGTATCGGGAGCCTGTGTGGCAGGGCAACAATCTATTTATCCTCCAAAGCGCACCGAAACATGATGTCGTTGGCAACTGTCCTAGAGCCGCATTTGTGAATTCCTTCACGAAGGCAACGTTAAGATGAGATTTACAGGTGCCGATGTTTCAGCCTCGATGTTTTCACTGTATGACAAAAATAAAGCATTGATTGCAAGGTGACGGTAACTTACGCACACGCACGCGTTAAACAAATTGAAATGTTGCTTTATGTATGTTTTGCCGCTTGTCACCCCCACCCCCACGCATGTTTATTCGCTCGAATGTGGCATTGGCCAGTGAGTGATATAGCATCGACATTTATAAATCGGAACGACCGTGTGAGCGACAGATACGCACATGGTTCTTGCATTCTAGGTTGATTTATGGTAAAAATATGAAAATTGATAACCACAATTTTTTTTTCAGAAAAAGAAGTTCTCGAAAGTGTCGTCGGATAAAGTTGTGTGTTCTGCTAGGTAAGGTAGGTCACGGCGTCTATTTGTTACCTGGTCCCGGGCCGATTTTGACTCCGCGACTTTGTATGAAACTGGTGCCCGCTCCGGGTCGTGCTCATATTTATCCCGGGAGCCGTAGGATATCCCACGTGGCCACGTAGGGGCCACGCCCGAATGTGCCAAAGTGACAACCCGTGAACTGCCCGGTAGGACCCCCTTTTCACATTGGGATCAAGGATAAATCCTCCTTTTTGGGACCTAAGCCTAGACTATTTTCCAGTGGCCTGTGGAGTCTGACAGAGGCTTCATTAAAAGCTCTGTGGTCCGCTGTAAGTGACTGGGACCCGGCTGGGCAGTTTTTGGGAACGAAATGTATGATATAAAAGACACAAAAATAAGACATAAAGAGAATAGTCGTCGGCATTATTTGTCCATATTTTTAGGTATACATTTCTATTTTTGGTTTCCACAAACAGCCCGGCCGGGCCCCGCGGTCTGGAAATGTGACTTTAGCCTTAGGCCATGTTGATTTCATTATATGGATGACATCCGCGCATCAATTTTCGGCCGTTTTCAGAAATAAAAAAAAGTTTTCCACCATGGCATGCTAAATTGCTATGAATTGTACAAAGCAGCTGTAGAATGAGCAAATACATGCGGCAGATTAAAAGAAAAATATATCGGAAAACATACACTTATGTCAAGGTCAATTTCAATGTCAAAGAAAAAGACTGCTAAAACAAAAATGAAGAATCTATTGTTCGGTATTCAATACTCTGTCATTTGTTCAGCCTTCACTTAGATTTTCATAATGAACTTTTTTTGGCCAACCTTTTTTTATTCGCACGCTCGCATCATCTTTGGGCTTCCCAGGAGATGTCATCCATATAATCCAATCAACATGGCCGTACGGAGAGCTGATGTCATCCAGGTATGTGACCGTAGCCGCCCTTAAAATGTGAGGCCACTGCTTTCAACCAACAACGGCCATGCCAATTCCAGATAGCGTTCGTTGAGCCCAGTGGCAGTGGCGGCAAAGGCAGTGCCTAGGGAGTCAAGGGAGTGACTGGAGTCTGGAAGGGCCCTGGGTGGGCGTGGTGCTATGCTGTCTCTTGCTGTACTTGTGTACGTACATACACACAATGTACTTGGCAGGAAACTTTTTTGAATTAATAATACAAACGTAGATCAAAGTTATAAAACTTGTGTAATTAACGTGTTATGACGTTCTATCTATAATTTTCATACTCAAAATCATACGTTAATTTGTTCCATTAATCGAAGACGACGTCATTGTAAACGAAAATCGTGCAAACTTCACATTTCACCAATGATTTTGTGAACGTGCAGACTTTGTGGGATTGCCATCGACGCCCGATGATCAGCGAGCCGGGCAAAACCCCAATGCGGTCCCTTCGAGTCCAGTGGCCCGGTAAACCCCTGGAGATCCGATGTTGGAGCTCGCTGACTCGGAACTTGAGATAGAGAACCATGGCGCTAACATTTGGTCTTTTTGGTCAGCAATTAGGATATGTATTTAAGCCACCAACTAGGAGAGAAGCCCCCCGGAGCAGTCAGAGCCCTTTCCAGAAGATCACGTCGTGTTAGTATTTGTTTTTGTTCAAGTTTCAACTTGTTCGTTGTTGTTGTTGACACTCGGCGTGGTGTCTTGGTATATCACATGGGTCAGCTTCCAGTCTTTCTAGGTGACTTTGATAGCTCTTGGTAAATAACGTTATATTCATTCAGCGTCGTCAATATCTATAACTTAATAATTTGTATAGACAATTGATATATTCCTGTGGGAGGGGCGCTCTTGTAGACACGAAGACCCACAACTAAACTATGATTCAAAGGCGGTTTTGACACATAGTTTAACCTGATGATTGCATCACAGTTTCAGGTGGTGGAGAGGGACAAGCAGTGAAAGCAGAGAAGTCAGCCGAGCAGACAGAAGATAAGGAAGTTAAAAATGTTGTTGAGGATTGCCATATGTAACATCATGGTGACCAAGTCACGGAAATTCTAAGAGAGTCATGGTCGGGACAAACCGCCATGCGGGCCCTTTGGGTTCATTTCATGGTCCTGGTAAACCCCTGGAGATGCACACAGATTGTTAGAGCTGACAGAATTGCAGAACAGAGACGGAGACCATGGCGCTCACATTTAGTCTTTTTGGCCAGGAATTAGGAGACGTATTCCCACACTTGTGGAAATGTGAGATAGACGGGAGCAGTCAGAACCCTTTCCCATGTTTCCAGAAGATCGTGTCGCTTTAGTATTCAGCAAGGAGCTAACGTTATCCCTGCTACTAATTAGTGTCGTCAACTATTAACATGATAAACTGCATAAGGAACGTATAAAGTCCTGTATGTAGGGATCCCTACATACACCGGAGGGGCACCCCCATTTTGTGGAAACTTGCAAGAGAGACAGTTTTGTCACATTTGTTTGTGCATTTTTACATTTTCAGGTGGAGGAGTGGAGGAAGGAGAGAAAGCCAAGAAGCCAGCTGAGCAGACAGGAAAGAATGAAGGTGGGAATGATGTAATTACAGATAGTTATCATTTTTTAGGCGAAAGATGTGATGTATAATTTCATAAGCTTTTAACGTTAACCATAAAAAAACTTGTGTCTCCTTTCTTCTGTTTCCTCTTAACAGGGGGGGGGGGGGTAATGGCTGGATGTTAGGAGGGCAGCATAAATTTTCTTGCAAAGGTAGTCAAGGTCCACAAAGTTGATTAACCTCATCAGTATCATTCAATGTTTGAATATAAGAAGGACTTGATATTGATACTAGAAAGGCCGACATTTGCTAAGAGCAAATACAGCATATTTCAGCCATACCCCTTCCCACGCAACATTGGACTGTTCCAAATCACCCCTGCGCAAAAATGGAACATCCTCTTAACAGTACATTATCCCCCAAAGTGGACTGGTATTGTGAATTGATTCCAGGTAAAAACAGAGCTTGCTTCTATTTTTCAGAAAATGACAATAATCACACCTTCCATTCAGAAAATTTTCATCATGACTGAAAATTGTTGAATGACTTCATGTAATGTCATTAACAATTTTCAGTACGATAACTAGGTGTAAGTTTAAAAAAGTATAAGCTCCTTGTGATACCTTGTGATACTTGTGGGTACATTTATTATTGCAGTGAACTTTTTTTATTCAAGTAGGGCATACGATTTAATAATTATCAAGCAGGTGCAGGTACTGTAGGAGCGTTTGTTTTCTTCAAGCTGTAAAACTGTTAAACTGTTTTACTTTGTATGCAATCAGCCATCGAGCCTATTCTTAATTAAGTTTAACAACTTTCTGCCAGACCCGGAAGATACGATTGAACCTTGTTCGAGGATTTATTTTCGTCTGTCTGGTCAGTCTGTTCATACCCTGGCGCTGAGAGTGTTTTATTGGGCTGAAACTCTGGCAGTTTAAAGTTACTTACAATTTAAATGTTCAAAGTTTATGTCAAACAACAACAGCACTAGGAAATGTGGCCACTATAGACAGGTGGTCACTATAGAGAAAATGCTGATCTATTGACTAGGAGCCATACGTTACACATGATTTCAGTACACTGATCATTGATCATATAAACATTGCACAGGTAAGCCAATTGTTTAGATGTACAATTAAGTTCAAATAATTCTGAAGAGAAATATTGATGAGAAAATAATCATTCTCGCCACTGTCTAACTTATAATTACGTATCAAAACTAAACGCAGATTTTCTAACTAACGCACCTTTCGCCGACTTCATCAAAGGACCGCCGGCTATCAATCAAACACGGCTGTTGATTAGACTTAGAGTTTCAAACAGTCATGTGCTGTGTGCCAGTTGACAGCGAACTTCATGCTACGTGATGTTTTACATTGCTTGGACCTTCTTTCCTACAGCGGTGCTTCTACAAAATATGTAAACTGTAACACTGAGTCCCACATGTTTTATAGAATAGAATTTGACGCAGAACAGCGTTTTTTGCTGGGTATTTTTCTTGAAACATGTCCGTGGGAATATCAGCGAGGCGGCGACGTAGGGATATCAGACCGTCAACAAAAGTCGCACGGCGGCTAACGGCGCAGCGAAGATACTAGCGCTATAGATAAGCGCTTCAACTAAGGATGGCAACCCGTACAATATTTTTGTATACTGTTGAGCTAAGTAAAGTTTGTTGTTTATGAGGTTTTAGTTGTCTTTGAAGCTTTGACCCGAAATATTTTAAAGTCAAACTGCTGAAGAGAAGTAAGTGACTGCTACGATTATCGTAGATATGGCCCTAAAAAACTTATAAAAGAAGCCTTCTCAATAGTCTAAAATGCAAGAGCTTCCGGGGGGGCTTCGCCCATATTCAATTATGAATATTAATTAGCCTTCGCTTTCCTCTTCACTGATTGGCTGAACCATTAATTGAATTAAGTCTTCCTGCCGGCTAGACGCAGGTGTAGATGTCGGCTCTGTGGGGTGAACGTCCGAAAGGTCATGGCATGGAGAACGAAAGAAAACCAATTTCCCCTAAAAAAAGTGCTGTAATTAAGCCTTTTACAGTACTTTATGCCAAACATTTTACTTGGATCATTTTACCAACTATCTTATGCCTATCTATACCAAATGTTACTCATACCAGGGTACAGGGGTGCAAAATATACCGTTATAAGACCGTCAACAACAGTCGCACGGAGCTAACAGCGCAGCGAAAATACCATCGCTAGCGTTTCAACTTCGGATAACAAGTTATAAGTACTGTTGAACTCAGTAACGTTAAAGTTTGTTTTTAGTTGCCTTTGACGGTTTGACCTGAAATAGTGTTACGCTAAACTCCTGAAGAGAAGTTAAGTGACTGCTGCGATTATCATAGATATGCCCCTAAGAACTGATACAATATAAAGCCTTCTGAATAGTCTAAAATGCGAGAGCCTTAGGCGGGCTTCGCTCCCCCTGGCGGGAACACTGCTATATATACGGGATCATGAGGCCCCGCTTATGAATATTAATTAGCCTTTGGCCTCCTCTTCGCTGATTGGCTAGGTCTTTGATTCAATTAACTCTCCGGCTGACGCGCACAGGTGTGGCTCTGTGCGGGGTCACGGAAGGTCACGTCAGGAGGCCAAAAGAAAACAAATTTCCCCTCAGAAAAGTGCCAAAATTAATCATTTTAAAGTTGTTTATGTCAAAAATTTTACTTGAATCTTGTTACCAAGTATCTAATGCCTATCTATACCAAATTTCAGGTCATTTAATTGTAATACCAGGGTACAGGAGCCAAAAGTGTCCTTTTTTGGTCAAAAATTGGCCAAAAATCGCAAAAATAAGCATTTTGTTGCACTGTTCACCAAAAGTGTTATTGAATTTATATGAAGGGATTATCAAGGCACATCTGTGTCAAATTTCAGCTCATTCGGTTGCAATACCAAGGTACAGGAGCCAAAAGTGTCCTTTTTTGGTAAAAAATTGGTCAAAAAATCGCAAAAATAAGCATTTTGTTGTACTGTACACCAAAAATGTCATTGAATTTATATGGGGGCATTATCAAAGCACATCTCTGTCAAATTTCAGCTCATTTGGTTGTAATACCAGGGTACAGGGGCCAAAAGTGTCCTTTTTTGGTAAAAAAATTGGTCAAAAAATCGCAAAAATAAGCATTTTGTTGTACTGTACACCAAAAGTGTTATCGAATTTATATGGGGGCATTATCTAGGCACATCTCTGTCAAATTTCAGCTCATTTGGTTGTAATACCAGGGTACAGGGGCCAAAATATACAGTTTTGGTCTAAAATTGACCAAAAAATCTCAATAAAATCATTTTAGAGGCAGATATGAAAAAACTGAGAAAAAAGAATCAAGGTATTGGCCCATTCTACCCCTGTGCCAAATTTCAGGTCATTCGGTCCAGGAACGGCGGAGATGAATCACTTTGAAGATTTGACAGGAGAAAGAAGAAGAAAGAAAGAAGAAACATTACGAATACAATATATTTCACCATACTATGTATGGCTGAAATATAATTATAATGATAAGTCTTTTTATAGCTTTTACAACAAAATGTATGTTATATGATTGACATTGTAATGTAATTGCTGCATGTGTATTAATTTGTTCAACAATCTAGGCTGGTCACTCGCACACCAATTTTAACAGGTCTGAAGGTCTAAACACTACATTCTCAAGATCTGAGTCTGTTATTTCAGAATACAGAGCATCACCTGCCCCCAGTGGATATGGTCAGAGCCGTGGCCGTAGGGCTGCCAAGAAAAATAGAAGAAAAAGATCTGGAAAAAGTGGACAAGCACGGAAAGGGGGACTGACACAAAGATAGTAAGTACCTTGTTTTTCATTATACAAAATGTGTCACCAGATTACCAGCAATTTAAAGTAAGGTGTATTGATGATGTGGTATTAAAAGAATTCTCTTGTTTTTTTTGGCTGTATCCATTTCATTCAAGCTTATCATATAACCTCAGAAGATGTAGATGGTAAAACTAAAAGGCCTCACAGCTCAGGGGTAATATGAAACTAATGAATTACTCTCAGAGCAAGTACCTTAGTTAAAAACCTGTTCTCTTTACTTCTCGTGAAATGAAATCAATGAGAACAGAAGAAAGCAGCTGTTGAAATACAGAGAACATGGCCTGGTGACTAATAGTCAACAGTGAAAAGTAAATAATGCTTTTTTGCTTCAAGCTCTTGGAAACTAGCCTGTGTATCATACTCCGTAGTAACCGCTGGCT